>NC_057862.1:55626979-55926979 GCF_019393635.1 Dromiciops gliroides | reverse complement strand
TATTTCTCCTGAAACGCCCTGGGCCAGCCCATTCACCCCAACCTCTGTTTCCTGAGGAAGGAGAGATGAGTCATCCATTAGCAGTGGCAGTAATGACAGAGACCCTCTCAGCTGTTCTCCATAATGAAATCCACATCACTCCTGATGACATCACCACTTCACTGGAGCATTCCAAAGGACCATCAATGTGGAATTAAGACAACTCGTCTTAGCATTCCTAAGCTGGAACACAGCACCACTGGCTGCAATGTGACTCTCCTCTGGACTGTTTGTGCACCTGCTTCCTCTTCCCTCCCCCTACTCTAAAAGCCAACTTCAAGAATACCTTACCTTGGGCATGCCTATGCTCTGGTGCCATGTTTTCCTGAATACTGTGCTTTTACCGTTGATGGGGAAAATGGATGTCAAAGGCAAGGGAAAGGAATGTAGCCACAGCTCATTCTAAAAGCATGCATTTATTTTCTTTTATTTTATAAATGTATGCATTATGTATGGCTTTACATAAAGGTTTTTATAGAGTCCCTTAAATGATTTACCAGGAGGGATGATTATAATCTCTACTTATTTAAAGGAGACTTGTTTTATCCCATAGTATCTCATACATGAGGACATGTTTCAGCTTACAGACATGGTAAACAAAACTTACTGATCCACCTAGTGAGTTATAAAACTTGTAACTTGCTGTAAACAGCTCTGTCATTTTATTTAGCATATTGCGTCTATGAGCTGCCTTATTTATCTGGTGGTAAATCTTTATGTATCAAAAATGCTACAGAAGGCACAACAGATAAATTACCGACAGACACTAACATCTGACTAGTTAATCAAACAAATAGGACATGTAACAAAGAGAAAAGCTATAAATATTGACAACAAGCTGCTTCAGTCACAAAAACATTCAATACTTCAGTTCTCAAGTGTGAGTTTTATATCAGTCCCCTGGAAACAGTTTGTATCCTCCAATAAATTTTTACAGTTGATTCACCTGCCTGATACCCCTCTCAGCCTTTTCCTTCAGAAGCTGTCAAAGCCGCCAACTATAATATATGGCCCAACCAAAGAGAACAGCTGTAGCCATTCTCTCTGCTGGTTCCTGTACCCTGCTCTGCATAAAATAATATATCAAGATTAATTGATTTCCCGTCAGTCTCACAGAACAGAAAATTAATTTTCATGTAGCTATTTTCCCCAGCATATGAATTTTGTACATGGCAAGTAATTTAAGTTTTTAATTATTCATGAGGAAGGAGGAGGTGGGATGTGGGGAGGGGGGAGAACATGATAAAGTGAGCTTGTGAAAACCCCAAGGCCAGTGCCTGGGCCTGGGTTTGTGCTGAGGCAACAATAGCACTTGCTAATGCCTATATAAATAATATATGTATTAACATACATCTTAGTACAACACCAATTTCTCTCACTCTGACCCAAGACTACCAGGTCACACCACAGTACTTTGTCAAAGTCGCCACATCGGTTACATATGACACACTAGTGGGAAAACACAGAACATGTCAGCCATATTGGATTGACCTCCGCTTGGCTCTCCAGCAGACACACCGACCAGGCATGATAGGGAGGTAATTTAACGGTCAGCATGTGAGGGGAGATGAAGGCAAAAGCCGCTAACCAGCCAGGTGCTATCTCAGCAAGTCTTCCATTTGCAGGTGACATTGACTTGTGAAAAAGAAAAATAGAACTGGAAAATGGGGGACCATTTGACTTTCCCCAGTCTGATCTTTCCCTGCATAGCCCGCCCCACCACCAAGCACTCTGGGCAGTCAGGTACGTTTGTTAAAATGTGAGCTAAAATGCTCCCATAGTACCTTCTTAGAAATGGCATCAGCATACTTCATATAAACTGCATGACAGGAAAATGTGGTCGAGCTTAACTCAAGTCCAAGGGCTCAGTTAACCCTGTGAGGATCTATGCTGGACCCCACGTGCTATGCACTGTGCTCTTCCCCGCTCTGCAATCAAGGGCTTCATCAACACCTCCTTCAGTCTCAAGTATTGAGATTCACTGTGAAACTGGAAGATTCCTATGAAAAATTGACATTTGTCCAATTAAGCAATTACTTGCCATCATTACCGTCCAGAAAAGGCGGGGTGAAGAGGTGGGTAGGGAATGTAAAAAGCCCTCAGACTCATTTAAGAAGAGTGGGTGGGGGTAAGAACAGAGGCACAGGAAAAGGTAAGAGGGTATAATGGAACCAGTTCCAGACGTGAAGTCAAAGAAAAATAAGTATAGTTCCCCCAGTACCCAACTTGATACAATGGAGAGGGTTAGGGCCAGTAAGCAGTACAGAAGAAAAGGCACAATTGGTGGAATCAGAATCTAGTTTAAAATTCACACTTTCTAACATCTGATCTTGGGCAAATCACTTAACTTCTCTGAGCCTCAGTTTCCTCATCTGTAAAAGGAGGAGAATGGGCCAGATGCCATTCCAGACTATCAGCCTATGAAATGAATTAGAATCTTGGCTCTGTTACTCACCCGTGTGAACACAGGTAAGCTCCTTTCCATTTCTAGACTTTGGTAAAATGAGAAGGTTGGAAGATGTGACCTCCAAAGTCTATCACACGTGGACCAAGTAGAAGAAAACCTGGAGCAAGCGACCTTAAAAAGAAACTCCTATTTGGGGCATGTCATCAATGACACCACTGCCACCAGCAGCAGCAGCAGGGAAGTATGAGGTGGGGGGATGAGATGCTGGGCCAACAGGACTGAAATGCAGTACAAAAGAAAAATGAGGTCAAGGGCAGAGGAACTATGTTTTTCAGGTTGGAGGGTGAGAAGAACCCTTCTGTGTGAAATATAAAGGGCAAGGAGTCCACACAGCCTTCCAAGTCAAGCATAAAAGCATTCACTCTAACCACAGCCCACAGAGTTGGGAGGGAAGGGCCTCTCCTCAAAGTACCATAAGCTATGCATTAGGGAACATGAAGGTCCTTCCAGGGTTTCCATTATAAAACCTGTTTCCCAGTAACCTGCAAAGCCTGTAAAAACTCCCTTTGCCCTGAAACTTGGCATCTGAGCAGTCAGCACTGCATGGGTTGTTTTAATACTGTTACAGAATAGGGCTTCCAGATTATATTTCTCTCACCACCATGGCTGCAGACAAAGGGGAAACTTGATACATCACGTCCAATGGCTAATTGCTAGCACTGATGTAGGGCGAGTCAATTGAGGCTGAGAAATAAAGGCATTCTGGATTGTTACATGAACTCTTTTTTTTTCAGGCAAGGAGGGCCAGTGAGGTTTCCTTTTGGCTTTGTGCTACCTGGCTTAGAGAAAAAAAAGGAGGGCAAGCCAAGGAAATTCAATGGAATCCTGATAGAAGACCAACAACTAAGGTCTTGCTTAACTGTTCTCCAATATATCACAGCATAAAAAAGACCTGCATTGGTGCAAAAATTACTAGCTACAAACCATCATCATCATGATCATGACCATAATAATGACTATAGTAGCTGGCATTATATATCATTTTAAGGTTTGCGGAGCATTTTACTGATATGAGCTCATTTGAGCCTCAGGGATCATTATTTTCATTTTACAGATTAGCCAACTGAGGTTCAGAGAAGCTAGAGTGACTTGGCCATGAACTTATAGGTGTCAGGAGTAAGATTCAAATTCCAAGTCTAGCAGTCTTCTCTCCATACATGGAACTGCCTTGGAAACATTCCATTTAAATGCTAGCCTGACCATTTGCTCTTCACATGCTCACAGAAATCAGATGACCTCCTGAGCCTTAGTCCTTTCATCTGTAAAATGCGAGTGATAACACCTGGTCAGATTATTTAAAGGATCCAAATGAATACTCTGGGAAAGTTATACAAATCGAGGTGTTTTAACCACCATCAATGGGCCATGCTCCATTGCTAGGAAACTTGTCAGTTCTCTCCTAATCTCTCTAAAACACAGTCACATTATTGAGTGGGTCAAAACATTCCCACCCAGCCATGGTGGAGTTAAAAGAAAAGCTCTGTGGAATTCCGAGTAAGCCAATTATTCTTCACTACAGAAGACGTCTGATGCATTGCATACTTTACCCAGAACTCTGTCATTGGCAGAATAGACAAGGACAAGGACCAAAGGGTCAAGAGATCAGTCCTTGATTTTTTTTCCTTTGTTCCGTTTTATTTTTTTTTTAATTTGTGACCGAAGAATATCAGGGCTGTAAAAAGATCGTAGGTCATGAAGCTGGTATAAGCAGAAGTCCTCATTCTAACTATTTCCCTTCCATGTCACTTCTTGGCGTTTATCTAGTAGCAGAGGTGATTTTGGTTTTTGTTTTTCATGGGTAGGGGTGTATGTGAATGTGGATGTGCTTGGGGTGTTGTGTGTGTTTTTTTATTGGGGCAGGGGCTTGCTTCATCTTGTTCTGCGAACAATCCTATAGCGAACATAAACGAACTCATTATGCACACCATAAAAAATACGTGTTGGCAATTCTGTAACTAAAACGTAAAAAACTTCGAGGAGTAGAAGCTGCTGCTGGCATCGCTTAAAGGTCTTTGTTTCTGTAAATTCAATTGAGTGTTTCTATTTCGAAGTCTAGCAAGAGGTTCTAATTATTGTTAGAAGCCTAATTAGCATTTAGTATTACATTACGACAACTGCAGCAAAATTGTACCCATTCTCCAATAAACAGTATTCACAGGGTGCACTCAAGCTGCTGGATGGAGCAATGAGAATTAATAGCTCTCCACGACAATGGCAAATCCTACGACTCCCGCTGTGTGTGTTTAATAATTTTTCACTCCTTCCAGATTGTTCCCATCAAGCACAATTCCCAAGATCCTAATCAACCACCCTCCCCATCAATACTACACAGAGATCTGAGCACTGAAAATTATCTGCAATTTCAAAAAGTGCTTTGTTGCATTATTAGGCCACTGACCTAAGAGGTAATGGGTAAATAGTTTCTGAAAAATGTCCAAAGCGCAACATAAATTAAAGCTTATAGTCTTGCCTGCTGTTCTCACCATAGCTATAACTGCAAACTATTACAGTTTTTACCCAATATTCCTAACTATAATTTTACACCATAATATTGGTGCAAAGCTCCAAATGTTTCCCATTCATAGGTCTCCATTTGCTCTACGTTGGAGAAGGGTTTCAGGTAGGAATGGGGGATTAGCCCCCTTTAAATTATTTTTGGCTCGACCCTTCTCAGTGAGTCTCCCCACCACCACCCACAAAAATCATTAAATCTGAATATTTTGGTTGGGACAAGCTCAGGGGTCTTGTCTCCATGGATGCAGGTATGAATTGCAAACTTGCTTTGCTGCTAAAGCTTCCAACAGGATGTAAGGTGAGTTTTTCACCCTCCCTCTCCTATCCCCCCCCCCGCCCCCTCTCCCCCCACACTGGAAATGATCTCTTCCTCTCCAGATACCTGCCATGACATTGTACCCCTCTAAGGACTAAGGATCCAATTCTGTGTTGTTGGGTTTTTGTTTGTTTTTTAATGGCATGCTTTAAGAGAGGTAATATGATGTAATGGAAAGAATACTGGATTTGTCCACAGAGGATATGGATTCAAATCCTGCCTTCACTAACTGCTACTTATGCGACCTTGAGTAGGTCACAGGATCTCAGCTTCTACATCTCAAAAATAAGAGGACTGGGTTAGATCACGAATTTGCCTTTGGATAAATTTCAGGGGGTATAAACTTGGATGGGAATTAAAAAAAACTTTCATTTCATTAACTTTTAATTGAAATTTAGCATTTCCTTTGATTATGAATATATGTAATAAACATTCTGAGAATGGGCCCAGAGGTTTCACCAGAAAATACCAAAGGGGTCCATGACACAGAGTAGACTAATAACTCCTAAGCTAGAGACCCAAGTTCAAATCTGGCCTCAGACACTTACCGGCTGTGTGATCTTGGGCAAGTCACTTAACCACTGTCTGCCTCAGTTTCTTCAACTGTAAAATGGGGATAATAAGAGCACCTATCTTCAAATGAGATAGTATTTGTAAAGCACTTAGCATGGTGCCTGGCACACAGTAGGTACTTAAAAATGCTTGTTTCCTTCCTCCCTCCCCAAGATCTTTCTCATCGCTCAACCTTATGATCCTGTCTATGTATACATCTAAATGCCATAATGTAATAATAATTATAATTTATGCAATATTTTAGATTTTACAAAATGCTTTGCATATATTATATCATTTGATCCACATGACAGTCCTGTGAGGTAATTACAAATCGGGTAGTTTGTTTGACTGGACCCATGGTTTCATCGACATAGAGATCTACCACCCAGACTGGCACTTTCTCTGCCACAGATGGTCTCAGAAAAATGGCCTGCGGGCACCAAGAAGTGAGGTGACTTGCCCATAGTCACAGAGCAAAGATTCTTAGAGGTACCATTTGAATCTATCTCTTTTGGACTCTGAAGTTATCTTTCTATCCACCATATCACACGGCTCTTCCCTTCAAATATAATTTACCTACATTGCACAGATGGAGAAACTGAGGTTTAGAGAGGTGACCTGCCCCATAGTCACACAGCTAATCAGCATCAGAAGCGGGATCTGAACTTGGCTCTTCCTAATTATAAGCCTGGAAGTCTGTCCACTCCCCCACACTGTGCCTCCCCCTCCTTAAGGACACACAGGGCTATGGATATTCTCTTTGTATCTTCTCCAGTCCCGAGCACAGGGACGTGCATGGAGAAATCACTCAATAAATATTTGCTGAATTAAAATAAATGAAATGGGAATGTGCTGCTTCTGTGTGGTCTGGAGCAGATTTCCTTCCCAGGCACCAGCAAACCATTGTCTCTCTGGGGCCAGAGGGTGGAGTTGGAGTCATCGGACTAGTGTCCTCACTTGGCTTGTGGGGTTTAAAAATGAATATTGGTTCCATTGCTCATTGAAGGTCTGGAAGGACTACTCAAGAAGGGATCCTTTTCGGAGACAGAGTAGGAAATCTCTTTTTGTTCTAAGACACCTCTCTGCCCTTGGAATAGGGAATATGGAACCCAGCATGATAAAGAACATGAGAGAAAACAAAGGTTTATAAATTGCTCCCAGCCCGACTGCCCTACCAACAACAAATAACAAGACACAACTCTGCCCCCAGGGTAGGGGGATAAGGATCTAGAACTTGTACCTAGACATCATTTTCAAGATTTTAATTTAATGGTTTATTGTTTGGTTTAGGGTTAGTACAGGGAGTCAAAGCTTACACATTTCTAACTACTATACCTAATTCAACCCATCAATATGTACTAAGCACCTGCCAGGAACAAGGCACTGTGCTAGGCACCAAAAGAGTCTTTTGTATAAAGCTCATCTGTTCGTTTCAACCAATATTTTTCACTTTGCTACCTTGTAAGAAGCACAACATTATCTATTGGCCACATCTGTCACCCACTTCAGAAAGTTCATGGTTTTGGTGCAGTGGTTCACTAGCTTTTTTCTGCTCACAGCATAGTACTGCTTTTTTCTGTGAAGAATTCTTGCATGTTGACCATTTAAGGAGGAGAAAGAGGAGAGGAGAGGAGAGGCGAGGGAGAGGAGAGACTTTATGAGATATATATATATATATATATATATATATATATATATATATACATATATATATATATATATAAAAGGAAGGAGTACCTTTCACAAATGGAGTATGACCAACGCAAAGACTAGGAGATAGGGATGGAGTGTCAGGTAGGAGGAACAAATATCATAGAATGTGGTGTGGGGATTAATTTCTGACAAGGTTGGAAAGCTAGGTTGGGGCCAGGTTGTAAAGTTCTTTGTAAAAAGCTAAACAGAGGAGTTTATAATTTTGTCCAAAAGATATAGAAAGCCTTTATTTGATTGAGTAGGAGTATTATATGGCTAGATCTGTCCTAGGAGAAAATTATTTTGGCAGCAGGGTCTAAGATGGACTAGAATGGAATCTTAGGAGGAAGGAAGGGAAAGAGGCTGGGAGACCAATTAGGGGTTTTTTTGCAATAATCTGGGTGAAAGGTGATGAGAACATGAATTAAGATGGCAGCTGTGTGAGTGGAGAGAATGGCTCTGATGAAAGAGCTTTGGGTGTAAATAGAAAGTGCAAGATGTGGCCATTGATTATACATGTTGAGTCAGCAATCAAAGATGATGGTTACAAACCATAGATACTGGAAGTGTGGTAGCACCTTTTAAAAGAAATATGGAGGTCCAGAAGAGGGGAGGTTTTCAGAGTAAAAATAATGAGTTCAGTTTTAGACATGTTGGATTTGAGATGTCTCTGGGATATCCAGTTTGAAATATCTAATAGGTAACTGATGATGTGAGACTGAAGATCAGAGAAAGGACTGAGATTAACTATTAAACCAGTGAGAATTTATGAGGTTACCTAGACAAAGAACAGAAAGGGAGAAGAGAAAAGGGCCTAGATCAGAACCTGAGAATACTCTCTTGAGGTGGGGGGGGGGGGATGATCTGGAGGAAGATCCAGGAAAGGGCACTGAGAAAGAACAGTAAGACAATTAGGAAGTGATTCAAGAGAGACAGTAGTGTCACAAAAAACCAGAGAGGAGAGAGTGTTCAACAATGTCTAATTCATCAAATAGGTAAGTAATGGAGACTAAGGGGGAAAATCAAATCTGACAAATAGATCATTGGAGAGAGTAGTTTAAGTCGATTGGTAAAGTCAGAAGAAAGAGTACAAAGGATTGAGTAGACAGGTTTTTTTCAAGGTGTCTGGCTGAGAAAAGGAGGAGAGACAGAGAACAATTTCTTGAGGGGATGGTAGGGCCTGGTGAAGGTTTATCAAGGATTAGGGAGCCTTCAACACGTTTGAAGGTATTAGGGAAGGAATCATTTGCTAGGGATGATGGAAGAAACAATCTTCTAGAGAAGATGGGAAGAGATAAAGTCAAATGAACAGTTAGAGGGTTTTGGCCTTAGCAAAGAAAAGGACCACTTCTTTATAAGAGAATGAAAAGGGGCAGCTAGGTGGCGCAGTGGATAGAGCGCTGGCCTTGGATTCAGGAGTACCTGAGTTCAAATCCAGCCTCAGACACTTAACACTTACTAGCTGTGTGACCCTGGGCAAGTCACTTAACCCTAATTGCCTCGCCAAAAAAAAAAAAAAGAGAGAGAATGAAAGAAAGGAGGAGAGATTAAGAGATGAATGAAGCCGAAGGATGTTGAGAAGAAGAGAATGGGAAAAGAGGAAGCTCATGCTAAATGGCTTCAATTTTCTCAGTAAAATAAAATATTAATCTCTCAGCTGGGATAAAAAGGGGCAAGGGAGGGGAAGAGACTTGGAGAGAGAAAAGAAGATTTGGGATAGCTTCTGTGGGGAGTAAGACGGAAATCAATTAGGGAGAAATAAAAATATTGACTTGCTACAGTGAGGGACCAGTTGAAGTTGTATCACATAAATTTAAAATGTACACAGTCAGCACAATTATAAGGCATCTTTCAGTTATATTTAGGGACTTCTTAGTAAAAATGGAAGAGGAAGGTCATGGGAGTAATCCAGGGATGAAATCTAGTAAAAAGATGAGGAGTGATAAGACAAAAAAGCAAGGAATTTGACAGCAAGGGACATCATGAAGTTGACATGACTTGAATATAGGGTTGAAGTTGGAGGGAGAGGTAAAGGAAGTCAGAGCAGGACCTGAGAAAGTACTAAAGGGCAGAGGAGTTGCAGGTCTGGATGGGAAAGAAGGATGGATTTAGAAGAGGTAAATCATGGGGAGACGTGCAATGCTAGAAGGTTTTGGTCAAATAGAAAAATTCCCAAGCTTCTAATTAGGGAAGTAGGACAAATGTGGGGGTAATGGTGAGCTCAAGTGTGATTTTATCCCCCGAGTGGCTGAGGTGCAGTGGAACTGAAGCCTTGGAAGACTTCCTTCTTTTCTCTCCCTCATCATGCATCTACTTAGGAATTCAAGGCAAATGTGTTAAACAAGCACATACCTCAGTGCTCTGCTTGGGGGACTCAAAGAAATATAAGACATCACACCTGCCCTTAATAAGTTCAAAATCTAGTCAGAAAGTCAAATTAAGCATCATTAAAAGCTAAACAACACAAGACTTAAGGAACAGCACAAGAGATGTCACATGACCATATATAATTGTCAGATTATTTAGCAAGATAACAATTCAAAGGAGAGAGAAATTACTATAGGAAGGAATAACCAGGGAAGACTTTAAAAATAGGTAGGATTTACATCCTTCACTAAAATACTCCCTCTCAAACTTCATCATGGTGTGAAGGTAATCTTGAACTCTCAAAGGTCATGCCACTAGAACACAGGGCTTTGGTGGGTCCTAAACACCTGGAAAGGTTGTAAGTATAGGCACAGTGAAAGACTACATGTCTCATCTGAGAACTAGCTTAATCTAAGTTCAAAAAGACACAGAACCATAGGGTTGGTCTCTGGGTAATGGATACTTTTGGTCTCGGCTACTCACAAACGCTGCCAATAAAGTCTGAGTTGACAGAGATGACAGATCCTTAAAGGACTGAAGAAATATGGTGGCATCAAAATGAAATAGAAAGATAGGCTACTTAATTGTACACAAGGATCCCTAAAGAATCCATATTGATTTGGAAAACCACATATTAACATTATCTATACTTTATTGTATTTTTAATCATTTTGTTAAATATTTCCCAGTGACATTTTAATCTGGTTCTGGCCATGCTTGGGAGTGTTGCAGGCCATGGCTCTGGGTTCGACACCTCTCATTTAGATGGTAAAAAAAGGAGATGGGGAGATCTCTCTCTCTCTCTCTCTCTCTCTCTCTCTCTCTCACACACACACACACACACACACACACACACACACACACACAAATGGTAAAAGCAAAGTAAACAAGTGTGGATTCACCTGCCCCTCCAATCTTTTCCAATTCTATATCTCCTTTGTGTTTGAATTTTAAGCCCTCTCTCATCAGGAAAAAACACTGGCATCATGTTTTTACTTTAATGCCTTAGCCTCATGGAAGTCTTAGAGCAATCCCCTGGCTAGTGTAGAATGGGATTACCATATAACCACAGGATGAGACTACATACCCACAAAGGAAAGTATGAGAGACTAGGGGCAAATGGAGTAGACCATCCCTAGAATCCGGCAGGCAGAAAGAGAAAGGGCATAATTTCCCAGCAGTCCTGATAAGCACAAGGCACCACTGTCCTAACATTGTTCATTTATCCATTCCTCAACAATCAACAAGCCCTTATTAAGCCCTTGCTATGAACTAGACACTGTGCTAACCAATGGGGATACAAGGAAAGGTAAAAACACAATCCTGACTTCCTGGAGCTCACATTTTTATCAGGAAGCCAACATACTACTGGACATACAAGAAATATACTGGACATATGATATACAATTGTAAATATGAGAAATATAGAATGCAAATTAAAGGTAAACTCAGAGGGAGATAAACTAGCTGTGCAGAAGATCAGGAAGGGCCTCCTTTGGAAAGTGGAGATTTGAGAAAAGGAAGTCAAGAGGCAGGGATGCAGAAGGAGAACATAACAGATTCTGAATAGGGAATGAGTCTATGGATAGGGTGCTGTGTCCTGTGAGAAAAGCAAAAAGACAAGGATAGCTGGATCACAACAGTATAAAGACTATTAGAAATGGAGGAAGGGGCTGGGGTTTTAAGGGCCAAATGGAGGATTCTATATTTGACCTTGGAGGTAATAGAGAGCCACTGAAATTTGTTGAGTGGGGAGAGGTTGAGAGGGGTTGACATAATTGTCAAATTCACTCATTTGGTCATGATTTTATTAAATATCACAAAACATTGCACAAATACAAAATCAAAGCAGTTATTTCTTTCGAGGAGCTTACACATTACTGAAAAACAAAACCCTGTGCACAAGTAAATTAATATGAAACCTATGCAAAGTCAATGCAAAGTTCAGGAAAAGATCTCACAAAGGAACTGGGGCTTGATCCAATCTCTGAAGGAAGCTACTGTTCCAAGTGTTATCAGCTTCCAGACCCTAAATAGAGATGTATGATAGCTACAAACAAGAGCCCACATTTACAGAAGTGCTTTAAAGTTTGCAGAGCTCTTTACTTAGATTATTATCTCATTGGACCCTCACAACAAAACTGAGGCTGAGAGACGTTTGTGGATTTTCCAGGATTACAAAAGTGAGTGTCAGAAGCAAGATTTGAACCCCCCTTTCAAGATAATCTCATCCTTCTTCTTTCCATCTCCAGAGACTGCCTTCTGAAAAATCCCATTTGGAAAGTTCTCTTGGGTCTACTTTCCATGATCTCAGCCTCCTTTCAGAAGCTACATTCCCAGGGGGACACAGTGATTTCCACTGTCTCACAGGGACCGAAATGGCACAGGATGCCTCCCACCACATTCTCACAAATAGTACAATTAAACAGTGGGGTTCATGGGAGTAAACAGCTGGCCCTCCTTTCTGTTCTTTGGTACATACCTATAAGGAGTTCCTCTTCCCTGTTTCCTTCCTAGTTGACCCAAAACAAGGAGCATATTCCAAACTTTCAGTTAAGAAAACAACACACTGCCTGACTCCTAATTTTCTACCCCAAACACAGCTACAATTGCAGTGGAAGCCAGTAAGAAATATGCTGTGGTCCTAAACACTCTTAATTTCCCCCCCACCTACTTTTGGAATAAAAATTCAGTTGTGGCAACAGATGGGAAAGGTGAGGATGGATGACTCATGGGGTCAAGCCAGCGGAAGAAGGGATCACACTCATAGGATTGAGATTGCTGTGCCTCAGACTGACAGATGTGCATTTCAAATGTGATGGTGACAAATGGGAAATATACCTACAGACTGCCTGCTCGTCCCTCAAAGCCCTGTACCATCATGCATTCCCAAGAGGCCTTCCTGGGATGGCTGGAAGGGTTAGCATGAAATGCCAGACAATCTGATGTATTTGGGAGTCGTGGAGGATTGATACCATGATAGTCCTAAGGATGTCCCACTTAATGGAGTGATCTGAAGCTGTGGTGGAAGGCTAGCCCAAAGGCACGGGGGTCTTTGCTGCACCAGAATATAAAAATCAGGTGGTTTTGTGTTATACTGAGGGATCATGGTAGCATCAATTAGAGAATGAGAAGGGATCCCAAAGGCCATTCAGTTCAACCCTTTCCACCTTACAAATAAGAAAACTGAGGCACCAGTTAAGAGGTCTGCTCAAGGCCTTTCAGGTAGTGAACATCAGAGGGGGGTCAAGAAGCACTGACTCCCTGGTATCTTTTCTCTATTGCTGAGCGTGGCCTCCATCCCCCATGGGTTCATTATTCCGATGCTAAGACTACCTTTCTACATACAAACTTTTTTCCTTAAATCAAATATATGGCCAGTTTCATAGCAAAATTACAGAGGATGATCATGGATATCCCTAAAGGAATCAAAATAGGATTTCTTTGAAGAGCAGGCTCCCTCATCAGGGCATTTAAATTTAATTCCACTCACAAATCCTTTATTTACACAAGTACTCAACTCTTCCCCCTGTAAAAAATGTGGGAGCTGGACGACCTAAAGCCCCTTTCAGTCCTAAAGTCCCAGGCAATTCTATTGCATGAAGTGAGGCTCACCCCCATACTCCCTCATCTCAGTGGCAGCAGCATATCAGACCCAGGGTTGAAGTTCCAATGTCTGCTCTGTTTCATTTTAAAAATATTAATCCAATAGGGTTTAATTCCAAATCTCGAGCGCTGAACTGGGTTACCATGGGTTGTATTTGATTTGTATTTCCATCAGTATCAACCCAAGCATCCTTATAGAGACACCAGCCGTGTACATGATTTATAGCAAGTCAGTCAAGGTAAAGCCTATAGCTTCCCTTCACATTTCGACGTTATCAGATTACTTCAGAAGCTGGCAGCAGCTACCATAAGTAACAAGCTGTCAGGGTAAATAAATCACTCTCTCAGAAATAAGAGTTTAAAAAGTATAGATTAGTATGAGCAAAGGTGGGCTTTAGTAATTTTTATCTTTAATTTGCCCCCTTCCCCTCCCCATCGAGTCTATGAGAGAAAAAAACTAGGGTATGTCATCGGATTTGGAAAGAAGGGCAAAAAATACATTTGAGGGAAAGGAGATAGGGGGGAAAAGAGTAGAAAAGGAAAAGGGGGAGGAAAAGAAAGAGGAGAAATAGAGGAGAAAGAAAAATAAAGGAATAGAGAGAAGAGAGGGAAAGGGAAAGGGGAGGAAGAGAAGAAGAAGAGGGAGAGAGAGACAGAGAGACAGAGAGACAGAAAGAGAGAGAGAGAGAAAGAGAGAGAGAGAGAGAGAGAGAGAGAGAGAGAGAGAGAGAGAGAGAGAGAGAGAGAGAGAGAGAGAGAGAGAGAGAGCGCGGGGGGGGGGGGGGGGGGAGGGGTAGAGCTTCTGGCCTGGAGATCTACATTAGATACAACCAATTGGCAAGTTTGACAAAATCTTGATACCATGATAGTCCTAAGGAAGTCCCACTTAATGTAATGATCTGAAGCTGTGGTGGAAGGCTAGTCCAAAGGCATGGGGGGGATGGGGTCTTTGCTGCACCAGAATATAAAAATCAGGTGGTTTTGTGTTATACTGAGGGATCATGGTAGCATCAATTAGAGAATGAGAAGGGATCCCAAAGGCCATTCAGTTCAACCCTCTCCATCTTACAAATAAGAAAACTGAGGCACCAGTACCAGTCATAAAACAATCTATTTGTAACCACCCAAAAAAGCAGTAGGTACTGGGGAGCAACCAACCTGGCTTTGTGAAAGAACAACTCAGACTCAAGCAATGTAATTTCCTCCTATGATAGAATGACAGGCCACGGAGATAAGGGAGAAGCAATAGATGCTATCTCTGGACTTCAGCAAGTCTCTCCTTCGGTTTGGTTCCACATGACATTCTCATCAAGGAGCTGGGATACTCAGCCAGGCCTGTGACGCTGTTCTAGCAGGGATGTCAGTGACTGGAGGGCCCCACCCAAAAGATGGTTGTCAATGCCTCAGCATTCAGGGTGACGGGTGAAGCCAGGCTCACTAAGCATCTCCATCTACAAGCTAGGTGATCAGAAGAGAGCATGAGCAGTCCCAATTTGGGTAAGCATGTTGTCATCTTGGGAGTTCAGAGGAGAAGGATTAATAAGGCCAGGAGTGTTCAGGAAGAATCTCATAAAAGAGATGAAGCCTAATGAAAGAATCAGCCCCTTTGATCAATACAGTGATCCAAGACAGTTCCAAAGGACCCATGATGAAGAATGCTATCCATCTCCAGAGACAGATTTGATGAACTCTGAGTGTGGATTGATGCATACTTTTTAAACTTTGTTTTTCTTGTTTGTTTGTGTGTGTTTTCTTTTGCAACGTGACTAATATGGAAATGTTTTGCATGACTTCACATGTATAATTGATGTCATATTGCTTGCCTTCTCAAGGGGTGGGAGAAGGAAGGCAAGGAGAGAATTTGGAACTTAAATTTTTTTTAAACAAATGCTAAAAATGTTTTACATGTAATTGGGAAATGCTTAATGCAAGAAATAAAACTATATTTATTTCAAAGTTGCAACTTGAGCTAGGCCTTGAAGGATGGGTATGATTTTAATATAAATGATAAGCTGGAAAGCATTTAGAAGAGGGGAGAATGGTAAAAAGCCTCAAGATTATGACATATGGAATGGAATTCTAGCGGCCCCTTGATACCAGAAAACACAGATAAATCCAAAATAACATTTGAACACTGACCTTCCTCATGACAGTCCTACAAGGGCAAGAAGAGAAGGAACAATCATTTATTAAGCAACTACTATGTGCCAGGAACTGCAAGAAGCACTTTATTAATATTATCTCATTTAATTTGATATACTGTACTAATTAGGGGAAGCTAAGTGGCACAATGGATAGAGCACTGGGCTTGGAATCAGGAAAACTCATCTTCTTGAGTTCAAATCCGGCCTCAGACATTTACTAACTGTGTAACTCTGGGTAAGTCACTTAACCTTGTTTGCCTCAATTTTCTCTTCTGTAAAATGATGTGGAGGGGGCAGCTAGGTGGTGCAGTGGATAAAGCACTGGCCCTGGATTCAGAAGGACCTGAGCTCAAATCCAGCCTCAGACACTTGACACTTACTAGCTGTGTGACCCTGGGCAAGTCACTTAACCCCCATTGCCCCACCAAAATAAATAAACAAACAAACAAACAAATAAATAAAATTAAATAAAATGATGTGGAGAAAGAAATGGCAAACCACTGCAGCATCCTTGCCAAGAAAACCCTAAAATAGGGTCACAGAGGGTTGGCCATGACTGAAATGACTGAACAACAATAAACTAATTATGAGGTAGCTAATATATGTGTGTGTGTGTATATGTGTGTTGTGTAAGTGTGTTGTGTATGTGTATATAGGTGCATATATATATATGTATATATATATATGTATATATATATATGTATATTAGTATGTGTGTTTATTTTACCTCATCTTAAATATGAGGAAACCAAGGATACCTGAGATGAAGTCATTTACCTAGGTTCACACAGGAAATAAAGATCACAGGGAGAACTAGAATCCAAATCTTTCCTAACTCCAAGTCTATTGTTCTTTCTATTAAAACAAGCTCCCTCACAGCAATGGGGCTTGGTTATTCGGGCAGTATTGTAAAAGATGAAGGGTAAAGTGATAGACTAGAAGCTGGAAGGCTTCTTAGGAAACTACTGAAGTAGACACATGAGGAGAAATGATGTCCCAGGAGCACTGGTCATGGTGGATTTAAACCTTTTCTTCTCCATCTTTAACATCCTCCATTCCTTGAGTCTGGGCATTTCAAGGTCTTCACAATCTGGTTCCAACCTACTTTCCTTGACTGACTTCCCAGTACCTTTCCTAACCTTACATTTTAGTCAACCTGGACCACTTGTTTCTTGTATGTGACATTACATCTTCTACCTTCAAGCCTTCACTGAGAATAATCCCCCAAACCTGGAATACCCTCCCTCTTTATTTTAACCTCTAACATCTCTCACTTCTTCCAACCCCTAAATTGTCAACTTCCACATGGGCCCTCTCCTGAATCTCCTTATTTTAATCCTTCTCCCGGAATTTGTGTGCATATTTGTGTATCTTGTATTAACTTGTCTATGTACATGCTATTTTTGCCTAGCAGAATGAGCCAATCCCTTGGTCAAGATGAAACCATCATCTCTTTATCTAAAGAGTGATTGAGCCTCTCTTTCTTCTTTAAGGGCACAGGGGCTATTGGGTTATCATGCTCCAGTGAGGAAAAGATTCCAATATCCGAGTCATATTTTGCAAAATAACTGATAACTCCAAGAAAGAAATCCATCTCTGAAGCCAGTGGAAATGTAAAACTTTGCTTCTAACAGAAGACATTAGCATTTTTAGTGGCGATAGGTATGCAACAATAAAATTAAATTAAAAGGCTTTATACCACCATTAGAAATGTCCTTTCTCCAACTCCACAAAATACAAATAGAAAAGAAATGAACTGAGAGAAACAGAAACACCCACGGCTTATCATAATCCTTTGTTGTGTAAAATAACGAAAGAACCATATTTGGGGAGGGTATTTTTTTTTGCATTGTCATGTTAAAAATGTACTTGCTGGTTAAAAACACAGATTTTAAGTAGGTTGCTTGCATGCCCATGAATAACTGAGTATTTGCAACAGTCCCCCCAAAAGAGAAGTGCAACATAAATATATACAGTTTACACATTTCTTTCTGCAAATATGTGGGACCTTTGCAAGATGAAAACATAAAAGTAGCCATTTCCCCCATTTTTTAGGTGTGATCCTATAACTAGGTTTCCCCAGTGGTTATTTTTCAATTTCCCTTTTATGGTGGCATATTTCCCACTTATCCATTTCTCTTTCACAGCGAAACAGAAACCCAAGAATGGGTACGTATGCACACGCATACACACACACACACACACACACACACACACACACACACTCTAGATTTGTCATGGTGAACTTTCTTATTTTCTATGCTTTTTCAACTAACAGTGATCCCACTTTGCCACAGCAGGCACACAAGCACCTAAACTTGGGGGGGGGGTAGGGAGGGATATAAAATTAAGGGATGGCTGAGGGGGTGAGAGGCAAGGAGGGAAGTGGGAAGTCAGGTAAAGAAGGACAGAGATAAATACCATATTAACAAGCTGGAACCTGAACGCCAGGGACATTGTTCAGGGAATTATTCAACGGATGAGAACTAGTTGAAAGCTAGTGAAGCAGGCAGTACACAATGCAAAATTAAGCAGTGACCTTTACCAGGAGCATCAAAGGTCAAAACAATTTGTAAGGCACTACTTATGAAAAGTCGTGTGGTGGTCAGTGGCTGATAGCCCCAGGACCTACACAGGCTAGAACCCCACATAAAAAGAGAGGAGTAAAAAAATGTTCTTGTATTGTTGCTCTGAAATAGTGACTGCATTCAATAAATAAAGTAGAACTATGAGCCTATTATTGTAATTCCTGCTATCTCTGCTCTCAAAAAAACAAAAAACCATAATGAAGTTTAACTCACTTTACTGACCATTGTCAACTTGAGAGGTTTAAGATATAGTTAACAGTCTTCTTGGCCTACCATCTTAAACTACTCAGGGCTTTGTTTTTGTTTTTTGTCTTTGTTTTTGTTTCTTTTTTTATCCAAAATAAAATATCCCCCCAAAGCAACCTGAGAGGGGTTGAGGCAGAACACATTTACAACACTCCAGAAATTACTCTCCATCTTGTGTTTTACCCACTGTATTTTCCCCTCCATATGAGTTGAGAGCTCCCCTCTCAGTGGGGGCTTTGGTCATGAGAAATGAGTGTTTTTCCCCTTTGCCAGTAAGAAATCTTAAGGCCTAGTGTTAAAGTCACTGAAGCATAACAAGTTATAGCCCAGCACGCTCACTGATTAGCTAGGTTCCATAACCATAAAATCAACAATAATCTACCTACATGCCCTTTCTGCAGGTGGTTGACCTATAAATGTTAAGTAAGTCAGTAACAGTTCAGCCTAAATTACATTGGAAAGCATTATGCGTAAACATTAATGCGGTAGCATGTTCTTAACTATACAACTGGGACTCAAGTGTCACCAAATAATCTATTATCAAATATGATTCTGTACCCCCCATAACTTCTTTTTCTTTTCTATCTGATATAATGGAATCTAGCCTTTATTGTGATCAATAGAAGATTCTTCCCAGCTAAAAAGTCCTCCTCTAATGTTCACTTTCTCCAACCTTCCATTCACAACTGTCCTAGATATACAAAGATAAGAGGACCAATACAGTCTTGGTAAGACATGTGTCTTTTCCAGTAGGAAAACTGAGCCATTCGCCCCTTCTTGACCAGACCTTCTTGGAATCAGGGACATATTGGCAATATAGCTTATCAGGGTGAGGTCCACAAGAAAAATAAATTGTTCAATGGCATGCCATCAGTTCTGGATTCTGAGATAACCAGTAACTGCCCCCTAACTTTATCTGGGACAGGAAGAGGAGGCAGCAAGTTAAACAAACTCCCTCCTAGTTATATCTGCTTCCAAAAGACATATATATACATATACATATATACATACACATACATATCTATATATACATACACATACACATACATATATATATATATATGTATATATATGAATAGATACAATCTTGAAAAGAACCATGAAAGGTACCATTGTTGCTCCTGGTCAAAGGCTTGGAATTTCATATGGAAAGAACAGGAAAAGAGCCACAAAAAGAAGACAGAGGTGACTTAAGCAAAAAGGAGAACCAGTCAATTGCCCCTTCACTAAGTTACCCTTCAGGTATTCTTTAGCAGTGGGAAAGGGTAACTGAGGGACATCCAAAGTACTAGACTTGGCCTGGCACATAGTGTGTGTTTAATAAACAATAATTAATTCAATGTGCTAATGACCTATCACAGTCATGGGTACATCCCCAAGTCTCTTTCTGTCACTGTCTCCTCGGTATGGTACAAAACCCTTACTGAAATCCAAAAGAGAAAGTTTGAAGATCGATAAAGATGGGTGTTGTGAATTTGATGCTTCAGATGCTGAAATTAATGCAACACTTGAAGAAGCTCTATTATTTGCCTAAATTCAAGGTCCCTCTCTCTGTAAAGGAAGAAGAGGTACCCATCACATAGTCCTCCCCCACCCCTGACCTCCTGTGCCATATCCTCACTACCATGCAAATTCTTCACTCAATGGAGTCTCCTTTGACCCTAGTCCAATGGGCCTAGACCAGGAGACGCAAAATTGGAGCCAAGAAAAAAAAAAGATACCACAATCCTTTTGAGAGGATTCTGATTGTGATCAGATCATTTCAAACATCCAGGTGAAATATGAAAAATTCCATAAAATATCCACGACATTATGTCCGCGTGACTCCAAACACTTGGAAATATATTTGGAAACATTTAGCTGATTTTTTTCGGGAGTAAACTCATTTGGATATCATCAAACTAGCAGTTGGTGCTATGCAGAAAGTATAGCAGAGTCTTTTATTGAGAAAGGAATTGTAAGTATATTTTTCTATATTAAGAAGCCTCCAGTTTGGAGGGGTTTTTAATACTATTGAGGACCAGCTCTGTATTCTTTCCCCTGTGAATATGTACACATGTATCCAAGCAAAATACACATACACAAGCAAATACCATACATAAATGAGACAAATGGTTGGATATCCAAGTCATAGTACAGATGTTACAGAGCTTGAAAATGTTAAGCATGCATTTCCTTAATCCTGCCATCGTTGCCATCTACAATCTCCCCTTCCTTTGTTTTGTTTCCTGTGAAAGAGCAAAGCTACATTTCTCCAAGCTCATTGCCTTCAAAGTAGCAAGAAGGCCTGAAGGGATTCAACATTTCACCCAGTGTCATATAGGCTAGGGAGCACCACAGAAGGAACTAGAACCCAGGTCTTCTGGTTCCTTATGATGTTTTCTTCCCCACTTTAGGTGGCTATGACTTCTTCGAAGGAAAGTATCAATATTTCTCCAAACATGCAGCCAGCGAGATCAATTCGCCCTCCCAAACCCCAGAAAAATTTTTAAACTTAGAGTAAGTAGCAATGCATATCCTACCATTAGCTATTTATTGTATTCCAAAGCTTGAAAACAATCGGGAAAATGGAAAAGTTACTTTTTTCCCTACACAAATTTGTTAATGGGAAGCATAATGGTGAGCCATGTTTGCTGGCACTCTGTGAAACGTCTACAAATTGCCTCTGCAAAGCATTATAGGTTGTCAGACTAATGTAGTTGAAGATAATTTGGCCTTTCAGTGAATTGAACCTCACAGCACGATTATACTCCAGCACCAAGTGGAGTGTCACAATTATTCTTTCATGCTGAATTACCATATAATGTCATGAGTCTACCTGTCATAAGTCCTGGAGCCTAGTTTGAATTTTTTTTCTAAATCTATGGTTCATGGCAAAAAAAAATGAATTTTTTTGCTTCTAATGGAAATCTGATTGTTTTTATCAACAATAAATTTCATAGCAAATCAAAGGATATGCTTGGACAAACAATCCGATACTCAAGGTTAAAAAACACACAAATAATAAATTGCTGGTGTGTCATGTTCAATTTTTACTACTGCATTACATTGCAATAACCATAACAGGATCTAAATTGTTGTCAGAACATTAAACAAACCCCCATACTTCACAAAGGCATCCTGCCTGAGTAATTCACCCAACGGAAGCAACGATCAAATTTTCCATCGTCCCACCGCCGCACCATACATCAGTGTGGTTTTATGTATTTGGACAATTCGTTGAATAAATTACTTCCATCCTGCCTGCTCTTGCCACTTCTGTTAAGAGTCATATCAGTTTTAATTGTCTTTCTGTCTATACTGAGCCACTGTTTTTCTGGCCTTTTCCTGTGATCACATCCTGAACCCCAAAATAAACTGACCGCTGAAAACATCTCCGTGCTAGGTAACTTGAACATTGCCAATGCAACACAACTAGAAAGTCGGAGGCCTACTGTCTGTGGCGACTCCATTTCACCTACCCACCTAATCCCCCCATCATCACCTTCTAATGATTACTAAACATTTGAGAGGATATTTGGATCTACTCATTATTAGCAATGATGAAGGGTTCTCCCAACCCAGTGACTCCTTCTGGTTCCATGTAATACTTGACTTGCTTGAACCAGTTCTACCCTTTAAAGTATTAATCCTGGCATACTGAATGGGGTTTAGTCTAGGTAAAACAATCCCGTTCCTTGATCAGAATCCAAAACAAAACAAAATCCCTTTCTGAATGTTTCAGGATAGAGTAACGCTGGTGCTATCCCCTTAGACATCTCTCTCCCAGAAAAATGGCAGCTCCGCCTTTTCAAGACAGATACCTAATCCCAGAGACAGATATCCAGGGTGAGATTGCAGAACAAGAAACACCATAATCAGCACAAGCAAGCTTTGTCCATATGAG
This sequence comes from Dromiciops gliroides, assembly GCF_019393635.1. NCBI lineage: Eukaryota > Metazoa > Chordata > Mammalia > Microbiotheria > Microbiotheriidae > Dromiciops > Dromiciops gliroides. The sequence continues at coordinate 55,904,559 of NC_057862.1, read as the reverse complement.
GTGGACTTAATGACTTCCCATTGTGTTTTATACCGCCTCTGATTGGGAATTAAATTGACACCAAGTAAACAGACTCAGATCAATTTGATCCAACTTCGATTTTCTAAATGAGATACCTTTGTGTTTGCCTGAAGTTCGGCCTAAGTATTTGTAAAGCCAGAGACTCCACTTGGGTCTCTCTGACCAGAAGAAACAAGAAGAATGGAAAGGCTGCTGACCTTGGAGCTGGAAGGAAGCTAGCATGTGTTAAGCACCTACTATGAGATAAGTACTGTGCTAAATACTTTGCAAATATTACTTCATTTGATCTTCACAAAAACCCTAGGAGGTAGGTGTTATTATTATCCCCTTTTTACAGTTAGGGAAACTGAGGCAGAGTTTATGTGATTTGCCCAAGGTCATACAACTAGTAAATGTCTGAGGTGAGATGTGAACTTAGGTCTACCTGACCCCAGGCCTAGTGATCTTTCCACTACACCACCTAGTTGCCTCTGGAACACTTGGAATCATCAAAATATGTAGATTTAAGGCCCAGTTCTTTCACTTACTGGCTATGTTGTTACCTTGGAGCAAGTCACTTCATCCCATTAGGCCTCAGTGTCCTCATCAGCAAAAAATAAGATTAGACCAGATGGCCTTCTGAGTTCCCTTAGAGTTTACCCACCTTTGACCACCATTGCTGCAGAAGTAGAAGAGGGTATTAAAGTTCTAAGATTCTGTAAGAGAAATAACATGGTAAAGGATGACATTAGTCTGCCAATGGGCAGGCATAAATGGATTATGATCTGGATTACAGGATGTAGTACCCTCAGGAATGGAGTCACAGACCCAGAAGGGAACAGGAGGAACACTACCCTACACCAGCAGATTACTAGAAAGTAGCATTCCTCACAGCTGACATCTTCCCGTTACCCCCAAAACAACTTGGGCTCCATTTTAAATTTCCCTTCTTCTATTATAGTCATCAAATACCTGAATGGAATCTGACATAATTCTGCATTCGGATGCCATGCTGTGCTAATGACAAAGAGATATTATATACTAGGAGACTTATCGAAGGAAATGTCCTCCGATGGACATTAAAACGGATTCATACTGCATTTAATTCTGTGCACTGGCAAACAGTGCCAGCGAGGGAGGCTCGAGTGTATTTAGGTTTGGGGCTTTGTGGGGGATTTTTTTGTATATATGTCATACAATGAAAGTAAACTCTCTTTCTAAAAGCCGATTTCCAACCTTCTCACCCCCCATGTTAACTAAAGCTTTGTTGGGTGGTAGTAAGTAACTCTTTATTTATAACCCCAAAAGCAATAATAAACACAGAACTATGATTTACTTTGAACTTCCCCTATTATTAAAACACTTTGTCTTCTGGTTTTATTGATTTACACTCTGTCCTACTTACTTTTTTAGCATCTGAAAACAATCAAGGCCCAAAGCTGCAAAAAGGCTTCGACATTAATTGTTGGGAGACAGCGGTTTTATTCCAGGCCAGAGGTTTGAGTCCTTCCTCCCCAGCCCTACAGCTTCTGCTGCTGCTGCTGCTGCATTCTGGTCCCTAGATGATTTATGGTCTTGTAGCAATAACGATGCGCCAGAGCCATTAACATATTGGCAGGCCCCAGGATGGATTAGCGGCATTGATTATTTCATGGGCCACTGATACCCATTTGTTAAGAGGAGCTCGAAGATGGCCTCTCCCTGACTGAAATCTTTTACGAGCAGACAGCATTTTAAGTATTAGGAACCTGGGATTTAGGCCATTTTTTATCATCCGGCTGCTGCCTCACCTTAGCATGCAAAATGCACACATGCACAGGCACCACTCCCCCCACACCTCAAAAAAGTGTCAAAAAATTAAAGTTCATTCTTCACCACCAGCCTTAATTCCTCAACTCGTCATAACCATGTCTTCTTTAAAAATTAATGATTGCCAGCATTTAAGCCACCAGTTGTTGCTACGAAGATCTATGCAAAAAGCAAGGCTCCCTATAGAGTGTGTGATATATGGAATACTCTTTATTACGACAATAAAACTTACTGACATTTCAATACTTCTGCAAATAGCATTATAGTATCAATCTTCTGAATTAGGTTGAAAATTAAGTTGTAAATTAAAAGAAAGTGTACTTTGGAATACAACATGATATGTCACCTAGAAAAGGACCTTTGTGCATAGCAAAGCTGGGCTGGAAAATGGGGAAAGAAGCCCAGCTGCCTCTCAAGTGCCTCTTTTAGCCTAAAGGATATAGATTCTAGCCTACCTGAAGAGTGCAGACTAGAATTCCAGAAATTCCATCATGGTAGAAAAGGTTTAGATTTTTTTTTCTTTTTTTTTCATTTCTAGGACAAAGGATTTGTCTGGAACCTTTCGTTCTTCGCCATGCCACCCACATCTTAGAATATTTTTCTCCTTTTCCATATTTTAATCACAGAATTCTCCATAGAATACGTTTATAATACTGTCTATGTGATATAGATACATGCATGTCAAATCGAGTATTTGGTCCAGACCTCTGAACTGCATTGTTGGAGCGCATCTCCATACTGAGACTTCCCCACACGGATGAAATCAAAGGCCTGGCCAAAAAAAATCAGATATAATACATAACCAAAGACAAAACAACATCATCAGATGTGAAAAATAGAATCATTTCCCATCTTTCCAGACAAGCACTTGAGGGGCAATGTCTAAAGCTTGGATCATTTCAAAGTACTGATTTTAGAGCCTAATGATACTATGAATTTTGAATACCTTCAATTCAACCAACAGAAAATGGTTATGCAAAAGACCCTAAATACACATTTATTGAAAAGCCAAATGGTCCTAAGCCACTTCCATTTATTTTTTGAAGCATTGTCTATACACCACAGACTTGAGGCAGCATAGCTAATGAGATGCCAGCGAAGTGATTTTAATCATCTTTGTGAATTCTTAGACCAACCTCGGCCCCATGCTATCTCAAACTGGCTTATCTCTGGCTACTTGGTTCCATCTGACACACCTTTCTCTTCCCATCATACCACTCCTCTGACAACAGCCTCTTCTTCCCCTTCTGTGGAACTAATCCCAGCATACCCACCACAAGGTTAAAGGATGCATCAGGGGCTTCATAAATGTTGATGACCAAGAAGACATTCACATGTTGTTGTATTTTCCTGAACCATAACCCTGCCCTGCACTCAAACTGATCATTGAGTAATATTCAAAGATGCCATTTTGGTAGGCCATGGGTCTAAAATAAAAATAAAAGATAGGAAAAGATATATATCAAATTGTCCTTCAGGGAGAATCTTCACTCTCCCTTATTTCTACCCCTTATTTTTTGTTATATATTAATATATTTTTATCATTTCTCTAAATCTTACTCTCCTGTAACCGAGTTCACAAGTCTGAACTTCATGATTAGGAAGAAAAGGCTCACTCTATTTATTACTTCAAATTTCGAGAAACAATTTTTCCATTATGTTGTATGAGGATTTAACATTTTATACCAAACTACACAACTTTATAATTGTTCTTGTTGAAATGTAAACTTTACAAAAGGAAGAGAAAAGCAAGTTTGGGCCTTAGAGATAGATATATGAATATTTACTTAGTATCTCTGTCTCTAACTTAACAAATTTCTCCTTAAATATTTCCATGTTAAAAATGAAGATTTAAAACATCCCCATTTTTTGCTACATTAAAATATCTCCTATATACCAAAAGAGTGGGAAAATTAGTGTAACTTAAGTAGAACTTATTGGGGGACGGGGTTCTTCCTGCATTTCCTTTGCTTTCTGGTAGTTGAAAGATCCAAGAAATTAGACTATGGAAGTAATGGGGTGCACAAGAAGCTACCACAACCAGTACTATATTTTTCCCTTCAGTAAAAAATTTTGCAATCCCTGCAATAATCCCTGCAATGACTATAACCCTTAGCTGAAGCAGTTTGGGTCTTCTTGAATTTCCTTTTCTTTCTGGTTTAAGTCTTGGGGAAAATAGAGGACGACTAGGTTGTGTGTTGACTTTTAAAAATTAAACACTTTGTCTTTAGAAAGAATATCTAAAGTATCTCAGATGGATGAGCATGTGCCCTCTTTAGAAACAAAAACCTCCAGGAACAGAATTCAACAAACTTCCTGGGTCATTCATTCCATAGCCTCACATAGGGGCAGCTAGGTGGTGCAGTAGATAGAGCCCTGACCCTGAAGTTGGGAGGACCTGAGTTCAAATCTCGCCTCAGACACTTACTAGCTGTGTGACTCTGGGCAAGTCACTTAACCAACATCTCGAGCCAGCTCCAGTCATCCTGATATCTATCTTGCCACTGGACCTAGATGGCTCTGGAGGAGAAAGTGAGGTGGGTGACCTTGCACAGCCTTCCCTCTCTTAAATCTAATTCACTGCAAGTCATGACATTGCCTCAATGTCATCATCTTCTTTGAGAATGAAGAGCAAACAAAAACAGCCTCACATGACTCTAGAATCACAGGATCAGAAGAAACTTCCAAGGTCATCTGGTCCAATCTACACTTGCAGAAAGTAGATACTCTAAGACATGTCCATTAAGTTTTTACTCTTAATAAATATAAATGAAAATACGAGAGTTTTTCCATATACCTACCCTAAATTCCACATGCTGAAATTAAGGCTCATTTCCTCTCATTCAATCCACAGTTAAGATGGAGAGCAGTGACTTTTCCCTCTCTATCAATCTCTCATATACTTTAAGAGAGCTGATAAGACATCAGGCATCTTTCTCTTTTCTGTGCCAAATAATCTTAATTCCTTAAACCCTTTTTGATAGGCCTTATATTCTAACCTTTCCATCATCTTTGTGGCTTTCTTCTGGACCTTATCCAAGTTTTTCATGTCCCTTTTAAATTGTGAGGCCCATGAGGTATTACAGTACTGAGTGTTAATTGAAGGATAACTTAACTGTTCTGACATGTTATGCAATTGTCAATCTTAGAGCATTTGCTAAAGGCCTGAGTCTTTGGGGAAATGAAAGAAAAATGAGAAGTTGCCCTAATTTTCTGTTTGAGTTCTCCTAAGCCCCTTCTGATGATCCCACAAGATGGTGTGATTTATTCTGAGTGTTTAGTACAACAGAATTTTGTCACAAAACCCAGCTCCTGGGTATTGGTAGAGATTTTCTTCTCTCTGCTCATGAAAGTGTATGCTGAGAGGCATAAGGTCCACATAATTTGGGGATAAGTGTGGAAGCAATGCTTATGGACTTGGAAGGCCTGACTTGAAACACCAACTCACCCTGTATCACAAAGTTCTACAGTGTCACTGAATTTTAATTTTACTGTCCAATATTAATGTTATGGTAAAATCTTAGCCACTCAACTCTGCTAATTTGGTATTTGTGTTGTCAAACTAAAGCTTACTTCACTGGAATAAGTTGGCCTTTTGCTTCATCCACAATGATGATGATTTTTTAAAAGTTTGCTAAGCAACAAATGGGGTAAATAAGATTGTGGGGATCGTGTCTTGCCTAACTTATGAAAACACTGTTTTCAAGAATCATAGATGTCCATTTAAATATATAAAGAACTAGTAGGATGATTAAAATAACTCATTGCTCCATTAAAGCAGTTGCCATAAAAATAATAATAATAGCCTTTATATGTGACTTTAAGGTTTTCAAAGCATTTTGAAAATATTAACTCATTTTATCTTCACAATAACCTGGTGAGGTAAAAATACCTAACATGATAATAAATAACATTTATATAGTGCTTACTACGTTCCAGGCACTGCACTAAACACACTACAAATATTAGCTCATTTGATCCTCACAACCCAGGGAGGTAGGTGTAATTATTATCCCCATTTTACATATGAGGAAAGTAAGAAAGACAAAGATTAAATGAACTGCCCAGGGTCACATAGTTAGTCTGCCATGGGATTTGAACTCAGGTCTTGCTAATTCCAGGTTCAATGCTATATCCACTAAACAACCTCTGCCAGCTGTCACCAAGAATTTATTATTTACCATGTGGGGACAGAACCAAAATGGTATAGGAAGGGCAGCAACCCACTTGAACTCTCCCAACATACTCCTCTAAAAAATGTTAAAAATAATTCCTCAAATCAAGTTTTGGAGTGGCAGAGCCAACAAAAGGTCAGAGTGAGACATTTTTCCATTTTTCTAAGACTACTTAGGAGATCAGCAGGAGAATTCTGTTACAATGGGGTAGAAGTCAGTTTTCAGCCCACGTGGTTATAGCACCAGCCGTGGAAGCAGCTGCAACAATTGTAGAAGCAGCTTCAAGTGCTCTCAGCTTTGAGATGGTAAGGAGGATGGACAACTGGTCAGAAAGAGATTACAGTGAACCCTTTGTTGGCACTGGGTCTGGCTGATGCTGACTGGCCACTCTATTGCCCATAAGCAGTTCTGTGTCACAGTTCCAGGGTGGAAAGAATCACTGATGGTTGGTCACAAGGGAGCAGAAACCCTGGTAGCAGTTACAATGCAAAAAGAAGTGCCAGCACTTTTGGCTGCAGGGAAGCAGGGGACTTGGTCACGGTCCCAGTGTCAAGAGGAACAGGGAAGCAGGGGCCCTTCTTCAGTAAAGACAAGAGCACAAATCAGGAGAACAGTGACCACACTTCTCCCAAAATAACACCATCTTGGAAGCATTGAAAACTTGCAGACCCTCCAGAACTAGCTCTGAAAATAATCATAAAAAAGCCTAGAGATACAGACAGTGCCTTCCCACCCCTAAGTAAGCAGAGCCCAGCTTTAACATAAAGTTCAAAGTCAAGGAATAGACTGCAAAAAATGAGCAAGCAAACAAACAAAAAGAACTTGATCATAAAAAAAGTACTATGGTGGTAGGGAAGGCCAAGACGTAAACTCAGAAGAAAACAATGTGAAAACAGCTATTAAAAAAAAAAACCTCCAACAAATGTACTCATTGGACTCGAGTCCATTTGGAATTCCTGTACAAGTTAAAGAAATAAGAGCAGCAGAGGAAAAACTGCAAAAGAAATAAGAGTGATACAAGAAAATTATGAAAAGAAAATTAATAACTTGGCAAAAGAGACTCAAAAAATACTGAAGAAAATAAAAACTTTTTTAAAAATGGGTCTTATGAAAGAAGGGAGGGCAGAGTGGGGGAGGGGGAAGTCAGAAGCAAAACACTTTTGAGGAGAGATAGGATAAAAGAAGATAGAAAATAGAGTAAATATCATGGGGAGGGAATAGGATGGAGGGAAACAGTTAACAATAGTAACTGGGAAAAGATTTTTTGAAGCAGAGGCAAGAGTGATATAAGAGGATGATATTGATTGATTGATTGATTGATTGATTGATGACTGGAGGAACATGAGGACTGATTGATGAGGAGGATTGATGGATGATGACTGACTGATGATGATGATGACAAATCATATGGTACTTACTTCGCTGGGTTATTGTGAAGAAAATTCTTTGTCAGGTATAAGGTACTATAAAAATGTTATTTATTACTGTTGTTACAATAATCAACCCCATGGGTTTATAGTAAGGAAATATCTCTTTAAAGTACTATATAAATGTAGTTTACTATAAAATATGATGAGCAGGATGCTATCAGAATGACCTGGAAGGACTTGCATGAGCTGATGCAAAGTGAAATGTACTGTATACAAAATAACAATATTGTGAGATGATATACTGTGAATAACTTGGTTATTTTCAGCAATGCAGTGATCTAAGACAACTCTGAAAGTCTTATAAAAAATGCAATTCATCTACAGAGAGAGAACTGATGGTATCTGAATATAGATACAAGCATAATTTTTTGTTAGTTCCTTTATCTGAACTTTTGTTTTTAATCTGTTTTCTTTCACAACCTGGCTAATGTGGAAATGTTTTTCATGACTGCTACTGTATAGCTTATACTGAATTGCTTGAGTTCTTGGGGATGGGGGTTGGGGGAAGGAAGGGAGGAAGAGAATTTGGAACACAAATTTTTTAACTGATGTCAAAATTTGTATTTTACATGTAATTTGTGAAAATAAAACTCTAAATATATAAAGTAAATTGGCCTCATGGTTAAAGACATACAAAAATTCACTAAAGAAAAGAATTCCTTAAAAAGCAAGCTGGTCAAATGTAAAAAGAGGTTTAAAAATTCACTGAAAAAATAACTCCTTTAAAAATTAGAATTGGCAACTGAAAGCTAATGACTCCATGAGACATCAAGAAACAGCAAAAAAGTCAAAAGAATAAATAAATAAATAGAAGAAAATGTGAATTATCTCATAAGAAAAACAATTGTTCAGAAAAAAAAGACTGAGGAGAGATAATTTAAGAATTATTGAACTACCTGAAAGCCAAGATTTAAAAAGAAGAGCCTAGATATCCCCTTTCAAGAAATTGTCAAGGAAAACTGCCCTTATATTTTAGAACCAGAGGGTAAAATGGAAATTTAAAAGCATCTACCAATCAACTCCTGAAAGAAATCCCCAAAAGAAAACTCCAGTCAAATTCCAGAGGTGCCAGGGCAAGGAGAAAATATTCCAAGTGGCAAGAAAGAAAAAAATAAAAATATTGTGAAGCCACAGTCAGGATCACACAAGATTTAGCAACTTCCATGTTAAAGGAACAGAGGGCTTGGAATATATTCCAGAAGGCAAAGGATCTAGGATTTCAACCAAGAAATACCTACTCAGCAAAAGTGAATATAATTCTTTGGCGGGGGGGGGGGGGCGAGGAGAGATATTAGATATTTAATAAAATAGAGGGCTTTTAAGCACTCCTGATGAAAAGACCAGAGCTGAATAGAAAATTTGATATCAAACACAAGACTCAGAAGAAGCTTAAAAAGGCATACATATAAGGTAAACTTGAAAAAGTGATCATAAAAGACTTAATTAAGTTCAAATGTTTATAATCCTATATGGGAAAATAATACATGTAGCTCCCAAGAACGTTATCATTATTAGGGCAGTTTGAAGGAATCTACATAGATAAAGGGTATGAATGTAAATCCATTATGTTTGGATGATCTCAAAAAGAAGAAAGGAGTAAGAAAGAGGGATGCACCGGGTGAAGGGGGAAGGGAAAGGCAGAATGTAGAAATGTTTCTCACATAAAAGAGACATGCAAGGAAGAGCTGTTACAGTTGAGGGGGAAATGGGGGGGCAATGACCAATGCTTGAACCTCACACTCACTGGAATTTGTTAAAAGAGGGAAGAGTATATTTAGACACTCAGTTGGGTATAGAAATCTATCTTACCCAATAGGGAGATAGGAGGGAAAGGGGATAAGAGATATGAGATGTATGAGGTGGGTGGGGTGATAAAAAGAAAGCTAAATTAAGAGAAGCAGTGGTAAGAAGCAAAATGAACTTTTGAGGAGAGAGGGGATAAAGAGCGAGGATAAGAAGAAAAAATAGGATAGAGGGAAATACACAGCTTATAATCACAAATTGTGAATGGGATGAACTCACCCATAAAATGGAAGCAGATAGCAGAATGGATTAAAAACCGGAATCCAACAACATGGTGTTTATAAGAGAAATACTTGAAACAGAAAGACACTCACAGAATGAAAATAAAGGCCTAGAGCAGAATCTATTATGCTTCAGCTGAAGTAAAAAAAAAAAGGCAGGGGTAGAAATCATGATCTCAAATGAAGCAAAAGCTAAAATTGACCTAATTAAAAAAAGATAATCAGGGAAGCTACATTTTGTTAAAAGGTACCAGAGACAATGAAGTAATATTAAAAATGTTTACAGTAAGTTTCACTTATAAAGGTCTTATTTCTCAAATATATAGAGAACTGAATCAAATTGATAAAAATAAGAGCTATTCCCCAATTGACAAATGGTCAAAGGATATGAATAGAGTGTTTCCAGAAAAAGAAATCAGTTATCTACAGATATATGAAAAAAAATGTTCCAAATCAGTATTGATTAGAGAAACGAAATTTAAAAGAACTCTATAGTACCACCTTATGCCTATCAGAAATGACAAGTGGCAAGTACTGGAGGGGATGAGGGAAAATAGGTACAATAATAAACTGTTGGTGGAGTTGTGAGCTGATCTAACCATTCTGAGTAACAGTCTCAAACTATGCCCAAGAAGTTATAAAATTGCGCATACCCTTTCACCCAGCAATAGCACTACTAGGTCTGTATCCCAAAGAGATCAAAGAAAAAAGAAAAGGACCTATCTCTACAAAAATGTTTACAGCAATTTTTTTGTGGTGGCAAAGAAGTGCAACTCGAAATGCTCATCAATTGGGGAATGGCTAAACAAATTGTGGCATTGGATTATGATGGAGTAATATTACACTATATGAAAAGAAGGGGGACTGTTTCAGAAAAATCATGGCCAAAACTATTTGAACTGATGAAAAGTACAATGAGAACCAGGAGATCATTGTCCATAGTAACAGCAATGTTGTAATGATGATCAGTTGTGAAAGGCTTGGCTGCTCAGATGTATACAATGATCCAAGGAAATTAATTGCAAAGGATTCATGATGAAAAATATTATCCACCTCCAGAAAGAGAACTGGTGAACTCTGAGTGGAAATTAAAGTATAATTTTCTTACCTTTTTGTGCTTTTGTTTTTACAATATGACTAATATATGCAAATATGTTTCACATGATTTCATATGTAAATAATTGATCTAACTTTGCTTGTCTTCTCAGTGGGTGGGAGACAGGTTGAAAGGAGGGAGAGAATTTGGAACTGAAAATTAAAAAAGAAAAGAACATTAAAGATAAATAAATAATATTTTTAAAGTGTTTACCATCTGTCAAGAACTCTTCTTGACTCTGGAAATATAAATACAATGAATAAAAAAAAATCCCTCCTCTCTAGGAACTGACTTTCTGATGGAAAAGGCAATAAGGACATATATAAGCATATACATAATAAATACAGAGAGAATAAAAACAAAGTAATGGAATAAAAGGTAGTTTAAGAGAGAAGGGAAAAAATAAAAATTAAATAAATTAAATTAAATTTTTTAAAAGAGAGAGAGCAGGCAGCTAGGTGGTACAGTGGATAAAGCACCGGCCCTGGATTCAGGAGGACCTGAGTTCAAATCTGGCCTCAGACACTTGACACTTACAAGTTGTGTGACCCTGGGCAAGTCACTTAACCCTCATTGCCCCACAAAAAAAAAACAAAAAAAAAAAAGAGAGAGAGAGAGAGAAGGGAGCAGCAAATCAATAGATAAGGAAAGGTTTCACGTAGATGGTGGTGCTTGAGCTGAGTCTTCAAGGAAGAGAGGGATTCCATGAGGCACAGATAAGGATCAAGTGCATTCCAAGCATGGGATAGGGCCTGTGGACAGGCATGGAGACAGGAGATGAGACATCATGTGTGAGGGACAAAGAAAAGGATAGTTTGGCCACATCATAGAGCACATGAGGGGAAATAAAGTACAATGAATCTGGAAAGTGGCAAGGTGGTGAAAGGATTTAAAAGCTAAAGAGAATATTTTGTATTTAATTCTAGAGGAAATGGGAAGCTGTTAGAGTATATTGACTTGGACAACGACATGGCCAGATCTGCCCTTTTAAAAAAATCACTTTGGAAGCAGTGTGGAAGATGAACTGAAGGAGGGAGAGACTTGAATCAGGAAGACCAATAAGAAGGCCATTGTAATAGACTTGGCCAGGCATGAGGTGAGTTTGAACTAAGATGATGACTGTGTGAAGAGATCAAAGGTTATAGAGATAGAAATGACAAGATCTAGAAACTAATTGGATATGTGGGATGAGAGTGAAGAGTCAAGAATAATACCAAGGTTATGAACCTGGGAGCCTCTATTTTCCAATTATGGAGACACATATTTGAAAACATTAAAACATTTTGAGTTTTTTTTTCCCTCTAAGATAATCCTCTTTGAAATTAAGCCATCATTAATTCATAGTAGTTTCCTCCCCAAATGGTCCAAACCACTGAGGATTTTTAGAATGGATTTTGTTGCTATTGTTTTTGTTTATTGTTATCTAAAAGGACTCATGCTAGAAAAAATAAAATCAAATAATCCCCCAAATGTCACCATCATAAATCTAGCTAATGAGTAAACTCAGGAAAGTGGGCCTCTTTCCCCAAACATTCTTCCCTCTTCTGGCTCTTAAAATGAACACAGTGTCTTCTCTGTATTCAGGGGAAATATTTGAAACCTACTCTCTGACGTGGGAAAAGTTGCCCAAACTTCTCCAGCCTTGGTAGCCAGATGGATGCTCCCCACCCTACAGAATTCACACTGAGAGGTTGGCAACGATAGCGCCTATAAAACGCAAACTCGCTGCAGCAAGGAATTGAGATCCAGGGAGCCACTCAGCAGGCCCCACGCAAAGCTAGCTTCCACAGTGCCCCAGTAAAAACCACACCGTTAAAGGCAACTTTGCATTTTACGTGTTCCAGCCGTCCAGAGCAGAATTCCAGGATTCCCAGGGAAGTCTGATTTACCGCCCCTGGCTGCTTCGGCTTTTACAGGGCTTGACGCCTCAAATGGATCTAATGGAGACCTCAACCTCGAGTCACTGAGTCCTTCGTTATAATTGCAGATTTACAGTGCCAGGCCTGAAGTCACTCTATCACATTCACATCTCCTTGGTGTGCCACCCTGTCTTCTCCAGACATTCCTCGAGCTTAAGCTAAGCCATGGCTGAGCTGCGGGCAGACTGGAGAGCTCCAAGACAGCTTGGACCCAGTTTAGCCTGTTACCAGCACTCTCGGCACGGGACATCCTTCCTATGAGCCTTCTGAGGGTAAAAGGGCCCGATCGGTACCGGCTAATACAGTACAGCTACTTCGCCAAAGATTCCACATGGAAAGTCAGGATGGAGGAAGGAGGGTACCTAGGATGGGGTGCCGGGGAGATTCGAAGAAGGGTTGAGAGAGAAAAGTGACTCCAAGCCATGTTTGTGAGATTTTTCACAGCTAATCACACACAAGACGGATTCACTGCTCACTTCACTCTGCTCACTCATTTTTCATTACACACTTTTCACTGCCCCATCAGCCTGCTCCACCAAGGTCAAATGAAGGGAATGATAGCACGCACACCGCACCGAGATTTATTATAAACGGATTCACTCTCCTTTTATGTGGAGTAAATGTGCTCCTGAAATTACCATTTATGAAAATGGACCTGAGCCACCAAAGTCATCAGAGGCAGGGGAGGGCAAAGCAGAAGCAGCCCAAAGGGCCCACTCTGGTCCCCCTTCCTGCACAAAGGACACACAAACCAAGGGAAGGGACTGACATTAACCCAAGACCCTCCAAGATTTTTTTAAGCAGCCTCCAGACGTAGAAATGAGGTTTCTAAGGAGGAAAAAGAATCAACTATTTTCCCCATGGAAAAAGTCTAAGACCTTAGCATGGCCCTCAGAAACCATAATAATAACAATTGTCTGTCATCATCATCATCATTACAATGCCAAGTTTTTTCTATAATGCTTTAAGGTTTGCCAAGTGCTTTACATGGCTTATGTCATTTTATCTTCACAGGAACCCTGTAAGGTAGGTACAATTTTTATCCTCGTTTTGCAGATGAGGAAAATGAGGCTAACATAGTTAAGTGACTTGCCCAAGGTCACACGTCTTTGTTGTCGTTCAGTTGTTTCAGTCGTGTCCAACTCTTCCTGGTCCTATCTGGGGTTTTCTTTGCAAAGATCTGGAGCAGTTTGCCATTTCCTTTTCCAGCTCATTTTACAGATGAGGAAACTGAGGCAAAGAAGGTTAAATGACTCGCCCAGAGTCACACAGCTAGTGTCTGTGAAGCCAGATTTAAACTCAGGTCTTCCTGATTCCATCACTCCATCCACTGTGCCCCACAACTACCCTTATCTGGTTCTTATGTATTTCTTCCATCCTAATGGATAGCCTATCACCCCTCCCTACATGAACCCTCTCTCTCAACCATGTGTAAAATGGGGGGTGGGTTTGACTAGATGATGTCTGAGTTCCCTTCCGTCTCCAGAGCCAGCTATCTTATCCTGACCCCCTACTTTTGCTCACAATGATCCTTCTGCGTGAAATGCCTCCTCTCCTTCTCCTGTTTGCTATTCCATATCCTAATCCATCTTCCAAAGTACTCCTGAACGAGTTGGTAAATATTTCACAAAATAAATAAAAATACAATAGAACACAGATAATGTTCATGTGTGGTTTTCTAAATCAGTATGCCTCCACAGGGATCTTTTATGTAGGGTTTAATGGCTCTGCTTCTATTTAAGCTTCACACTAGTTTTCTATACTCTGCTATGCTGCTCATCCCATAACTATCATACTTTGTCTAGTATTTCCCTCCATAGATTACAGAGCTGAAGACTTTTGACATCCTCTGAGTCAATCTAATTTTATAGAGGAAACTGAGGCTGGGTAAAATGCAAGTTCCTTTATCGTAGGAATTGATTACACACAAGCACACACACATACGCACATGTACACATAGACACATTATGAACACATTCGATCAGCCAATCAATAATCAACAAACATTCATTAATCCCTACTATGTGCCTGGCACTGTGCCAAATGCTAGCAAAGAGACAGTACCAGTAAGCCCCCAAGGAGCTTTCATTCTAATGAGGAAAAAATAATAGTTTGAAGGAAGTTGAAGAGGAATGAGGGTGTAAAAGGTACCCAGTGTGCAGACATGATTAGTGGTACAAGAGGGCATCCTGGTGAGAAATAAATCTTGACCACCTATTATATGTGTCTTTGGGCTTATCACAATTTTTCTGGGTCTCAATTACATACATATACATACACACATACATATATAAGTTGTCCTTTCATCCCCAGTTCCAGGCACACAATAGGAACGCAATAAATGTTTGTTGAATTGAGTGGCACATAGTAGGACCTTACTAAATGTTGATTGATTGACTAAACTGCCCAAAGAAGTTAAAAGTGGGGCTCTAAGTCACACAAGTACAAACAGGTGTGGTACTTGGATTTGAACCAGAGCTCTCTCTAAAGCACTAAGGTCTATTTGTGGGACAAGTTGGGACTCCCTCAATGTATTGTATTCTACTGAGAGAGGCTTTTTTGGTCCGACCTAATTAGCTAACTGTCTCCATTTTCATTGTCTCCTTTTAAAGTAATGTAAAGTATATTTATACCTATTCCAGCATTCCCCAAACTGTGAACACATTTGGTCTATGAATACTATATATCTATGATGAAGAGAGTGTGTGAACGGGGTCTGCCTCTTGGTGGAGAGCAAGATGAAACTCTAGCCACTGGATTATCTTTTCATTCCTAAGAGAATGCCTGATATTATAGTTTGGCCATATTGGTATCATTGAGTTAGAGCTTGATGGGACATTGAAGAAAAGCTGGACCAATTCCCTCATTTTCAAGATGAGGAAACTGAGGCCCAGAAAAATTAAGTGATTAGCCCAAGGACACACAATTAGTAGGTGCCCAAGCTTTATTTCTCACCAGGCTGCACTGTGTTACTTCTCAATGGTGTCTCCATACTGGGTACCTTCTATCCTCTCATTCCTGGTCAATAGGGTTAAGTGACACATCCAAGGTCACACAGTCAGTAAGTGGATTTAAACTCAGGAAGAATCTTCCTGACTCTAGGTCCAGTGCTTTGACCACTGTGCTACCTAGCTGCTCTAGTGTTTCTTTGCATATTTTTAAAAGAGAATAATAAAATTTTATATAATTAATTAGAGCAAACTAAAATAACACGAACCCTGCCCCACAATAGATGCAGACTCAGTACAGGCAAAAACATACAAACTCTATCAAGGTAGTCCAAATATGTAGGTTCAAAACTCACTTCTGCCACTTATTACTTACATGACCTTGGTTAGGTTACCTCACTTCAGTCAGTCAATCAATCAATATTTATTAAGCACCTACTAGGGTGCTTAACACGGAGACAAAGAGGCGAAAGACAGTCCCTGCCCTCAAGGAGCATATGGTCTAATGGAGGAGACAGCATGCAAACAAATATATACAAAGGAAGCCATATACAGGATAAATAAGAAATAATTAACAGAGGGAAGGAATTAGAATTAAGATGAGCTTGATAACATGACCCTCCAGGGAAGAGAGATTACTGAGTCATCTCCCTGGATCTTATTTCTTCAAATATTTAAAATAAATGAGAAGGCTGGATTAAATGACCACTTTCCTGCTCAAAATCTTATGATTGCCAGAAGTTAAGTAACTAGAGGCTTTGAAAGAAACATCAACTAACTCCTAAATGGTATAAGGCAGAAAGAGGGAGAATGGGGCAAGGAGAACACAAAAGAAAGAAAACTCCACTGCAAATGGAAGAAACAACTCAGCTTAGTAACCTACCAAACAATAAATAAGTTCACAACCCCCCCCCTCGCCCCCAACTCCAATCTCCTTTAATAACCCTGGTTTCCATATTACAAGGAGGAAGAGGCCTTGGTGTCATCTGTTAAATCAGGCTGTGCCTTTGAACTGCATGCAAGCCAGGTTGAGAAAACTTAATTTTATCACTTGTCAAATTTTCAACCTTTGAAAAATTACTCAATACCAGGATTAATATACAATACAATATCCAAGTGGTTAGCAGGCTCTGAACTCATATTATCCAAAAATGATGTTAGATATGGACAAGATGACCAGCAAGGCTTCCAATCTTTCCCAGTCTTCTGTCTGAAGGAGGAAAAGCAGGTGCTGGGCTACAGGACAAATTCACTTTTAAAAGTCGGAGTGATAGATAATCTATGCCAAACCTGAAAATATGTCTCATGGATCTCATGCAATAGACAACTTATTAATTTCATTAAAAAACCATCCCATTCATCATCTCTAGCAAGTCCAAGGCCCTTCTCCAAAGACCTTGCCTCTAATTGTAAAAGCAGCTCACTGGAGCATCCTGGGGGTTCTCCCAAAGAACTGAAGTGGAACCTCTCCAGGTGTTCCAGAAATCCTTTCTCTGAAACTACACACTTTGACAAAAGGTGCAAAGCAGCTACATCCCAAGGTGCTTTCATGAAAATCAGGGGTGCCTCCAAAGCCACACACATGATTACACCCCCAGCCTGTGTCAGTCAGGATTTGAACCCAGAGCTGGATATTCTTGACTCTGGACTCATGTACACTCTGTCTATGTAAGGCTGCCTTTGTTAACTCTTTTCATTTTCAGAAAACTATCAATGCAGGGCAGCACAATTCTAACCACAAATTTGGGCTTGGAGAACTAGGAATCCCAAAATTCTCTTATCATATTGCAATATTTGATTTTTATGTTACAGTTTTCTATTTCTCTAATTCTCTACCTTAGAATATTTTTTTAATTTGTCACAATTTTCTGATGCTAAGGTCTTGAGATGTTTTTTCTCTCAATTTTTGAAACTATCCTTTAAGCAGCAAAAGTTTCTTAAACTATATGTGAATTTCTTTTCAGAAGAGATTCATTTGCCCTCTCCCCACTTCTCAATTTCTCTTTGCTTAGCCTAGGTGGAGATTTGGATATAATAAACAGTGATAACATTCCCCCTTTAAATTAAACTGTTTCCAAGGCTCCAGTCACTCAAGAACACACCAGGATTGGATAAAGAAAGCAACTAACTTTTTTCCCTGACACAAAGGATTTCATAGTAAGCATGCACAATCATTATTATCGCACGTCTTCATAAAGGAACAATATGTCTTCTTCCAGAGCCATCAGTTTCAAAAGGAGCGGGTAAATATTGTTATTTACCACACTAAAGCAACAATAACTGATTAAGGTAAATTTAGTGGAAACGTTAAAATAATGGCAGGAGAAAGAAAACTCATTCTGTGGAAACACTGCGTGAACTTATTGGAAATAATCAAGCACTCCGTTTGAATTAAGCAAAGAAGAGGGAAAGCAAAAAAAAACGGGAGGGGGGGTGCATCAGAGGAAGCCTGGAAAACCCTAGCTGGCATTTGCAGGCTCCGTCTGTGGTGTGGCCTCTCCATATATTGAAAGAGAAACAGCAAAGATGCAAACAAGCCTCCTGCGCTCTGTTAGCAGTAAGTAAATTGCTGTGGGATCTGAGTGCGGGAATACTTGAGCAGGCAATTCCTCTCTGTCTTTCATTCTGTTTGTCTGTGTTAAATTCCCCCTCTGCCCTCATCCATTCTCACATCCAGTTCCCAGCTTTGTCCATCCATCAATCCACACACTTTGTCAGCGCTGACTTCATCCTGGCGCTCACAATCACATCCTAGCAATACTGCTGCCACCAGGGAGCCCTCCGCCTCCCATCTGCGTTCCCTGATCTGCTGACGGAGGGCCCCGCGCTTGTCGGTTTCTATTGCACAGGCAAGCAAAAACACTAATACCCAACCTAATTCCTAGCGTCCTGCTTTTCACCTTTTCAAGGGAGGAGAACGGGAAAAAGAAAGAATGAAAGAGAGAGAGGCTGTGTGTGAGAGAGAGTGCCTGTGACAGAGAGATGGAGGAAGAACAAGGAAGAGGAGATGAAGAGATGGAGAGGAGAGGAGAGGAGAGGAGAGGAGAGGAGAGGAGAGGAGAGGAGAGGAGAGGAGAGGAGAGGAGAGGAGAGGAGAGGAGAGGAGAGGAGAGGAGAGGAGAGGAGAGGAGAGGAGAGCAGAGGAGAGCAGAGGAGAGCAGAGGAGAGCAGAGGAGAGCAGAGGAGAGCAGAGAGAGAGAGAGAAAATGAATCGGTGGAGTAGCTGTGACAGTGAGATGTACAGAGAAAAAAGGAGAGGAGATGGAGAGAGGGGCAGTTTCTGTGTATGTGAATATGACAGAGATGAAGGGAGAAAAGGAGAGAGGAGGTGTGAACTATGTGTGTGTGTGACAGAGAGGAATGGAGAAAAGGCAGGGGAGAGAGAGAAGGGGGAGAGAGAGGTTGTGTGCATGTATGTATAAGAGTGAATGTAACAGAGATGGAGGGAGAAAAGGGGAGATGGAGATGGAGAGAGATGGAGAGGGAAAGGGTGTATGGAGGGAGGGAAAGAGAGAGAGAGAGAGAGAGAGAGAGAGAGAGAGAGAGAGAGAGAGAGAGAGAGAGAGAGAGAGAGAGAGAGAGAGATGTTGGCTGAATTTTCTAAAACAATTCACACACTGGTCAGGTGGAGGCTCAATCCGTCTTCCCTCTACAACACATCAATAGAAATCACAGGGAGAAAATGTATCACTAATTAAGGGTTGATAAGCTCTAGTCAAGTGCAGTTTAGGAAGAAAAAAAGAAAGCCCAGCACACCTGCCCAGGGCTTCTAGAGGCTCAGATCTATATAGCACTTTGCTAGTCTGCTAAGAATGGAAATTTTTCTTTTCCTCTATCAAAAAAAAAAAAAGTTTGCCTTTAAAAATAAAACAAAGAAGGGTTTGGGGGAGGGAAAAGGATAGGGGGTGAATAAAGAATCATTTTTATTCAAAAGATCATTTGCAAAAGATTTCTCAGGTTGAAAAAAATAAGATTACCAAAGAAAAAAATAGTTACCTAGCAACAAAACTATTTTAAAACATTCTTCAGTGTACTGCCTGATTGTGTGCTCTTAATTCAAAGGTGTATAATCTGAACAAGCATCCACCAAACTGCTGAAAGATTTCTTCCTTTATTTTTCAACTCCTGTTTTGAGGGGGTTCCCCCACCCACCCAATGCAGGGGCAACTTGACAATTAGCAATAAATAGGAGCATAAAAGCTTTCCAAGGTTACATGTTTCTTTCATTTTTCCCCTTGGGGAGAAAACAATCATATTATATTTAGACTAGGAGACCCTCTCAGTTAATAAAAATGACTTATTCAACTAAGCTTCCATTTTCTGGAATGCACTAGAGTCTTCATTGGAGAGGCACCCTTCTCATACCTAAGTGCTCAAGTGCCCTTTGGACTGGACTAGAGGCTGGAAAATAAAAAAAATAAAATAAAAACTTGACACACTGCTAAGGGGTTCATTGTTCATCTGGTCCATTCTATGATCACCACTCTATGATCTTTAAGGACCAAATCCAAAAGTGGCATTGTTATAAAATGTCTCCACTAAATTGTTCATGTGGCATAGTGACCCTAGAGTCCAACAGTACCTATTTCATAGGCTTGTCAGAAGGATCAAGAAATATAATGCTCTTTACAACCCTTATACTCCTATGCCAATGTCACCTAGTGGTAGCAATGGTTTTACTGATTACTCTGTAGCTGTGACCTTGGCCTCAGTTTCTTTTAAGCTCCTCCTCGCTCTAAAAGCCTATGGGATTATGGTCTCATAGGGTGACTATAAAATGATTGCTTACAGATTTTGTAACCAATGTGCTGAAAACTTATATATCTGAAGCAGGGTGCTTTCATTGTGGGGATCTGCCTTTATTTTCCAGTGGTGTTATCACCACTCAAAACATTTTGGGAAACCCCCTTCAAATCGTCCACAGTCGCAGTTTACAAGTCAACTGAGAAAATGAATATAACTTCCTTTGGTCAAAATTACATTTTCTACAAGAAACTTTTCCTAATCCCCCTTTATGAAGATGCTTCCTCTCTACTGATTATCTCCAATTCATCCTGTCTGTATCTTGTTTGTACATAGTTGTTTGCATATTGTCTCCCCACTGGACTGTGAGCTGTGCTATCTTTTACCTTTCTTTGTATCCCCAGCACTTAGCATAGTACCCACCACACAGTGGGTACTTAAATGTTTATTGACTGAGTTACATCTTTTTGAAGTTTGTTGTTTTGTTTGTTTATTTTTAACCCAAATCCTACTACCCACCTGAATAACCCACCTGATTCACTAACCATGGTTTGGAATGAATTTTGGCTACTTCCAGAGTCCATCCGCCTCAAAGGTTGAGGTTTATAAATGACTGAGGCTGTTTCAAAAGACTCGAGTTCCCAACAGGAGTCATAGACTCTCAAAAGTGAAAGAGATGGGGGCAGCTTGATAGCACAGTGGTTAAAGCGCTGGCCCTGGATTCAGGAGTACCTGAGTTCAAATCCAGCCTCAGACACTTGACACTTACTAGCTGTATGACCCTGGGCAAGTCACTTAACCCCCATTGCCCCACCAAAAAAAAAAAATATATATATATATATATATATATATATATTTTAAGTGAAAGAGATCTATCTCTAGGGCTGCCATCTAGTCAAACCCATATGTAAACAAGAGTCCCCTCTACAGAATATCCAACAAGTAGTCGAGTATGTTGTAGCCCAGCCCTTACTTAAATACCAGTGGTTAGGAACAACTTAATATCCCCCAGGGAGGCCCAATATTTCTGGATAGCTCTGAGGTTTAGAAGTTGCGCAGATTTTCTGAGCAATAGCTGCATCGCCCATCTCCCAAGGTGACTCCTTAGAAGGTAGATAACATTCAAACGGAGGCACACATTCTGATACACATTAACAAAAACCAACTCCATTGCTTTACCTGTTATCAATGGAGATTTGGTAGGCAAATTGAGGCAAATGAACAGATAAGAAAAAAGGAGAAAACTTGAGATTTGAGAGTTCATACCACACCTCACCTCTCAACTTACACTCCAGCTCTAGGGTATTATAGCTACAGGTCTTGACAAAAACTCATAACTATAATCCACCCCTTTTGTCTTAGGGACTTAGATGCCTGAGGGACCTTGAGTTGTCACAGAAGAGACTTGGGGTTGGGGGTGGGGGAAGCCACAGCAGAAATTCTCCTCTCCTCTGCGACTATACACATCAGACATCTCTAATTAGACAGCAACAAAATTTTATTAATAGGATGGACATTATGGAATGAGCTTGTTATAAATGGGCCCTGTCAGAGCCTTATTCAGCTACCAAATGAGTATTCTCAGTTCAGTGCTCTCATCTGAGGCATCACGCCTGGTGCTGGATAACAAATGATTGCTATTAACCGTATTGTTAGTAATGATGGCTGAAAACAAACAAAAACCCATAAATAACAGTCTACAGAAAAATTAACCCATAAACTTGATAGATATCCAGCTGAGAAATAATAAATGACACTTTGGGGCCTGCTGGGAGAAGCTAGTGGTTTTTGTTTTCCTCTCTGTCATTAACACATTTTCTGTGCTAAAAATTAGATTCTGATATATAATTATCAACGCTCCCAGATATTAATTCTGCTATCGCTCCCTCGGTTTCTCTGCTGGCTGGCTATAATGTTATTCACAGATTACTCTGAGAAAACACATCAAACACTTAACAGAACAGGTCAAAGTGACAAGCAGCTTTTGCTGACAACACCAACCTGCACTGTCTTTTTTTTTTTTAACCAGGGACACAAAACAAATTTCTCATATTAATTAACTTGGGTTCCCTTCCAGCCAGCACAGGCCTGTGCTATGTAATGTGAGGTAAGCAAATTCCCTACTGTCCTAATGAAGGCTGCTGAGAAAGGGAAGAAGTGACAAAAAATTATGTGGCATTTATAATGTTCAAGGTTGCTGGTCATTATCATCTTGGGGGTGGGAAGGATGTGGTGTTCAAAACAACTTCACACAAAGTCTTAACTCTGGCCTCTTCTCCCAAGGAACCTAGGATGGGGAGCATGGTGTTCTTGAAGGTGCATATAGCTGAGCATGAGTGCCAAAGACCTTCCCCCAAAATAAGTCTGGTTCTAATCATGGAGGACACATCAGCAGGATCCCCAGGAAGGGCTTCTTGCCTTACCAAATATGGAGATTTCTGTGCAAATCACCAGTCCTGACTGAGCATATGTCCATGATACATGTCACTAAAGACCAATTAACTCTAGGAGAAGAAGGAAAACTCACTAAAGTCCCTTCTCTTCTTGCCTCATGAAAAACAGAGATTTAAATATTTAAAAATGTATGTGTACATATATAGAGAGGCAACTAGGTGGCAAAATGGATAGGGTGCTGGTCTTGGAGTCAGGAAGACTTAAGTTCAAATCCAGCTCAGAAACTTCCTAGCAGTGTGACTTTGGGCAAGTCACTTAATCTGTTTGCCACTAGGAAAGGAAATGGCAAATCATTCCAGTATCTTTTTCAATAAAACCTCATGGACACAGTGTCCACAGTGTCACAAAGAGTCAGACATGACTGAAAGACTAAACAACATGCACGTCTGTGCATATGTGTATAAATATACATATGATTATGTTCAGAGAGACCTACTCCTTCATAGTTTAACAGATAGGCAGCCTCAGAGTCAGAACAACCAAGGTTCAAGACCTGCCTCTGCCACATGCTGTCAGTGTGACCCTGGATTAGTCACTTAACCACTCAATTTACAGCAGAGGGGCTAATCTGTTGGTAAAGGGTGTTCCCCTATAACTCTTAAATCATAAGTCCAAACCAAATAGATACACACACTCATACCTATATGTATATGTAAATACATGATACATATCTGTATAAACACATACACATGTATGTGCATATACATTTAAACTTGCAATTGTGGGGAAAGTGCCAAGCATTTATTAAGTACCTACTGAGTGGTCCCCACTCTACTAGGTGTTAGGCATTATACAACAATAAAAACAAAAATAGTCCTTCCAGGGAGGCCATAAGCTCGCAGTTAAATAGACTCATAACATTTACAAAATAGATACAGAGTAAATATGGGGGGAGGAGGCGCTAACAACAACAATCATGGTAACAACTTGAACATCATTAGAATTCTATATAAAGTGGCACTCGGCACTAATAATAACAACGTTTTCCTCCCATGTCATGTTTGGAAAGCCAGCGATTTCACGAAAAACACCAAACATAAATAATATGCAGGTGCCTCCTTGAAAGGCCCTGGCTGATTTCTAGACGGACCTGTTATTTGTGCAGGATTAAATTTTTATTATTCCTTAAAATAGAGGGAAGGGAATGGCAAAAGGGGAGAGAATAGAGAGAAATTTTAGGGAAACTTGAAGGTGAGAGAAATACTTTGAAATGGTCTTACTGGGGCCTGTAGTAGAATTGGTGAGCAGGGCAATTTTCATAATTGAAAAGGAAAAATAAAGTAAGTTTACTAATCATTTCACCAGCCTGAGCTCCCACCAGGAAAAAGAAGTGGTGATTTCCTATTTGAAACAAACAAGCAAACCCAAACCTATTTGCTCCCCCTCACCAAAAAAAAATGGTAGTGAAACCCTTGACCAAAAGGTAAAATGGGAGGAAGGGGGCATCAGATTTAAATATAAGCTGTTGGTCACCAGCAGGAAAGTAAATGTTAGAATCAAGGCAGAAGAAACACACAGTCAGCAAGACAATGAATGATGCCGGGCTAAGCTGCTGGAGAAAGCAAAAGAAAATGGAGGACGGTGTTTGGGCCACCAATTTAGCCAACACTCTTGGTTAGCTGTGCAGAGCACTATCTCCCTTCCAGCAGACCCCGTACCCTCTTGTCCTTCCCTATCTCCCTCGGGCCCCTTTAACTATTTGTTCCCCTATCCAAATCATATTTATTAAGGTGGGGGGGGGGCGGGGAAGGAAGAGACCACTCTGGGATGGCCCCCTGTAATCCTTGCACCTTGTCCAAGGATCAGGGCCAGTTTGATGACAAGAGTCTAAACTGCAAATCCCACACATCCCATGCACTACATTTTCTCCCGTATCTGGCATTGTGATATTAAATAACTATAAAACTCGAAAGCCAAAATAACTAAATCACCTGGCAGCCAATTTCTGAGAGTTAAACCACAAACCCGGAAAATGGTGGAGTGTGTTGAAATAATGTAAAGGAAACCCATAAATTCAAACTTTATGTTCTGTAAAGAACAAATATGAAAAAAGCATCAAAATAATGAAAGATTGTTTATGTATTCTGGCATGAAATGGGAATGTGTTATGAGAGGGAGAACGGCGGCAGAGACAGATCGACAAAGCTGACAGTGTGGTATTCATCCTCGGCGGCGCGGAGGCCGACGTCCCGCTAGTGTCAGCAGACAGCGCAATAAATCAAGGGCTCTCGATGCTGTACCTACAGCTTATTACATCCAAGATGACAAATAAATAATAATCCCTGTCAGAGCGGCCCTTTGCTCAAGGATTGAGCCTGAAACCTTTGGCTCATCACTCCTCATCTTAAGTGAAAACACTAGAACTGGGGAATTGGAGGCCACGGTTTGCTAAGCTCATGAAACACAAAGCGAGCCGGGCAGGGGAACACGAACTAAACAAGTAAGGTCAAGAAGGAAGAAAGGATAAACATTTAAATAATCCTGCCTGAGAGGTGGCAAAGTGGGAGTAGCAGGGCCGGCTAACGGGGCCTCCTAATCAGCTAGCGAGGGGAGGGGGAGGCAGAGGGGAGACCGGAAAGTCCAGCATCAGCAGCCCCAGGGCCCCTCCCACTGACTCCGTGCCTAAGGCTGATTGCTGCCCAGCAGGCCATAATCCTGGAGACGAGGTGCGGGATTAAAGGGCGACGTGGCAGAGAGGGCTCTTGTCTTCCCTCTCCTCCTTAGTACATATTATTTGGATAATGGAAGAGTTAAAGGGCCCTGAGGGAGATGGGGAAAAAGACAGGCTACAGGGTCTGTCTGAAGGTGGGTAGTGCTTCCCATGCCGCCCATTCAAAAGTAGGAAGGGTGAACGATATATGGGGGGGGGGGGGTCATCTAGCTAGTTTCCAGGCTCAGATTTCGAATTATAAAACCTACTTCTCCTAAAAAGATCAAGGAATAAGCATTTATTAAGTGCCTATTATATGCCACCACTCTGCTGAGCACTGGGTGTGCCCCGTACTCATATCATCACCAATTCCTCACCTTCACTATTAACTCAGCCATCAAAATAATAAGGCCTGCCACCAGTCTTTTCTTCTCTTCCCTCCCCCCCCCCCACCACCACTCAGGAACAGAGGTCAAAATAAAGCTAGAAGGTAGGACAGCTGTGTGGTGCAGTAGATAGAGCACTGGCCCTGGAGTCAAGAGGACCCGAGTTCAAATCTTAACTCAGACACTTCCTAGCTGTGTGACCCTGGGCAAGTCACTTAAACTCCAATTGCTCCGCAAAAAGAAAACAAAAACCTACAAAATGAAATAAAGCTGAAAGGGATCCATCTGGGGGATGGCTAATCCAACACCTTCATTTTACATGTGAGGAAACCAAGACCCAGAGAGAGGATCTGATATGCCCAAGGCAGCCTCAGAGACCCTCAGGACTCCAGAGGTCTTTCCATTTTATCATGTTACATGTGTCATTTGAACTGGGCTTTGAGATCTTTCTCTCAGTTTATATAGGACTATACCTCCCAGCCATTAGGGTAAGTTATAGACACTGGAGAGGCCTATCAAGAGGGCCCAGGTCTAAACATTCCTTGGCTATCTACTTACTCTGAGATCTTAAACATGTCAGTCAATAAGAATTTATTAAATGCCTACTATGTGCTAAGCATTGTCCTAAGGGCTGGGAATATACAAAGAAGGCACAGTCAGTCAGTCCCTGTTCTCTAAGAGTTCACAGTCTAATTAAATGCTCTCCTTCTGAAGACCTTCCATTTTCTTTTTTGCTGTTTTGTTTTGTTTTTTGGCAAGGCAATTGGAGTTAAGTGACTTGCCCAGAGTCACAGAGCTAGTAAGTGTCAAGTGCCTGAAGCTGGATTTGAACTCAGGTCCTCCTGAATCCAGGGCCCATGCTCTATCCACTGCGCCGCCTAGCTGCCCCAAGACCTTCCATTTTCTACCATTCTTTCCTGGTTAGGTGGATGCTCCCTTTAAAGACCTTGGAGAACACCTGACACCTTCCTGAACTCCTATTTCTAACCCTCTGTTCTCTTAATCTTAACATTCAAGAACCTCCACAATCTCATTCCAGCCTCCCTCTCTGTTCTTACTTCATATCACTCCCTTTCACGTGTTTTAGATCTTGGCCAACCTGGACTACCTGAGCTGCTCCCTCACCTTTATATGCCACCTCTCAACTCCACGGATTGGTACAAGCCATCACCCGGGCCACCTCCACCTGTCAGAATCTTTATATTCCTTCAAGGTTCAGCTCAGGCATGACCTCTTTGTAGGCTTCTCTGATCTGCCCAGCTGAAAGTGTTCTCTCTCAGAACTTTCTGTGATCTCTTCTTCATCACTCTTTACTCCCTAACCAGTGTGATACTTATGTGCTCATGCCATGTCCCTCAATAGAACCTAAGCTCCTTGTGGGAAGCATTTGGTTTGTGCCTTGGGCAACGACCAGCATACAAAGGTAAATAATAAACATTTGTTAAATTGACTTTGTCCCTCTACAAGTGTTAAATTCACATCAGATCCCAGCTTGACTGTCTAGGGAAAGCCATATCCCTCCCTGCCCTCAATTTTGCAGGGTTTTTTTTTTTTCCATTTCTTCCTAGGAGATGGAAAAAAAAGAAATCATCAAAGACAGGTAGGCAATAGTCCATTCCTCAGTGTGGGAAACAAGCTCCAAATATGTGTGTACATGTATATATGTCTGTATTATATAACAGCAGATTTATGTTAATATATATATATATATATATACACTAGGTATATGTGTATATATAGAGACATCCTAGATTTGTGCATTTAGACACATACATGTCCACATATATACTCTATAAATAGTGTGTATATACATATACATATATATACAATAGGAAGTTGTTGAAGACACAGCAAATTAAGTTGGAGAGATAATAACTAGGCAGCAGTGGGATCTGAACCCAGGTCCTCCTGTTTCAAGTCCAGCACTCCCCTCTACTTTATCAGCCTGACTCTTGGGGGTGGAGCAGGGAATCAACTCTTTAAACGCAAATGGAGTTTCAAAATCCAACTTTCTCCAGTGTATATTTCCACATAAACCTAAAATCAATTCCCTTCTCCATTCACTCTGAGAATCCCCTTTTGACAAACTTCATGCAGGGCATGTTGGCTTTTCAATGCCATTTAAAAAATAAAAAGAAGAGATAAATCCAAGCTTTCTTTATTTGCAATGGATAATACACAAGGGTTCTTAGTCTTGGGTCCATGAATTTGTTTTTTCAAATATTTTGATAAATGTATTTGAATATCATTTGTTTCCTTTGTAATCCTATTTCTTTTACCTTATGCATTTTGAAATATAATTCTGAAAAATGGGTCCATGGTCTCTACCAGATGTGACAGTGACCAAAATGTTCTTTTGGACTATGGACTTCAAAATGAGACCCTTTTTAGTTTGTCTTGGTATTGAGGTAAATTTAGCCCCTTTCTTCCCACTCCTATGCTAATCTTTCACCCTCCATTATTTCACCAACTTCCATCTCTTTGTACTAAGATTTGATCCCTCTTTGTAATAGTCAATTTGCTTCCTTATTTTTGGTTCCTTCTACTTCATTTGGCAGAATTTCAAGCACACAGTATTAAATGTACCACTTCTGATTTTCATGGGCTGGTGAAATAGCTAGAATTCTCTACAGGGACATACTTATACCCAAAAGACCACTTATAGCATCAGATTTAACAAACTCAGCCATGCAGCTCAGTCTAGACGCTGAAGCCTAAGAACTAGAAGAGGTTCAGCTAGGCTTTGAAAAGACAACAGATGACAGGCAAAGAGAGAGTGGAATGATGATTGTGGTGGTGGTGGTGGTGATGACAGCATTTAAATATGGCTTTAAGGTTTGCAAAGCATTTACACATACTATTTCATTTGATCCTCACAACAATCTGGGAGGGAGGTATTATCATCTTCATTTTACAGATAAGGAAACTAAGGCAGATAGCAATTAAGTGATTTGCCCAAGGTCACACAGTAATTGTCTGAGGTCATATTTGAGCACATTTCCTGACTCCAGGTCCCTCACTCTATCTACTATGATACCTGGCTGCCTCTATAAAACCCATAGCCCACAGAAGCTAGTTGCATTGATATTCTTCATGCCATCAGCTGTAATATAGCCAGGTAAGCAGGGGCAAATCATAGTTTAATGGGCATTTTAGATATTCTCTTCAGGGATGGACAAATATATTGTCCCTTAGCCATTTCTCTCTCCCAGCATCACTTTAGATAGTTTCACTAAGGTCAAAGCTATCCCAAGCCTAGAATGGACAGGCTCTGCTCTTACATTTGGTACTACACAATCGCACTGGTATCCCTAGATACCTCTCTCATATAATCAGAAAATTGCAGTCGTAGGTATCCATTGGCTTGGAATTCTGCCTAGAACACCTTCCTGGGGACCTCTATTGCTTCCATCTGCCCAGTTGATGCTTTAGGGACTGACCCTAAAACCCTGCTTAATTTCCAGCTTGCCTTATCAGCTAAGAGATGCGGTGGGGAAAAGAACTGGAGGATAACTATCAGATACTCTTTTCACTCTTCCTGATATATGATTCTCTATTTTTTTAACCTTTTTTCCTTGAATATCCCTCATATCCTGCTTACCTCTTCTAAAAGAAACAAACCCAATACTCAAAAGCAATCTCTCATGATCTCTAAGGTCTCTCAAGGTCAAACATGGTATGGTTCTTTCCCATTTGGATGGGACAATGATACTCATTTGAATTTTTTTTTACTATTCCATTAGATGATTTGAGAGTCCTCTCCTATAATAAATACATGAATGAATGAATGAATGAATGAAACCAACAAGAAGAATGACCTTATTCCTTCTATCCTCAATTACCATGCATCCATCAGGAAGCTGTAGGGGATTATTTCTTCCAGAGCAGCTACTAACATAGCTATCATGGCATCCTACACATAAATTCTTAATAAATGACTGTCAGCCTGGATGCCCAGGAGCAGAAAACATGGGGTCCCTTTGTTATTCCCAAACAATTTGAGAATGACACGAAACACTGTGAGACTAAATGCCTTTTAAGGCAAAAAATCAAAAAGATACAATTCCAAGGATGCAACCCATCTATGTCTTAGTAGATGTCTTAGATACTTGCCCAAATCTTGGAGAAGTGAAATGACTTTGTTGTGGTCACACAGATCATAAGCAATCCAAGGCTGGATCTGAATCCAGGTCTTTCTGACTCAAAATCTAATACTCTACCTACTCAGGCACTACTGCCTCTCTAGGCATGTTTAGCAATGGAAATAAAAAGCATTCTGAGCCAAGGCAGATATCCAATATGGCAGAGATTCTTCACCCAGATTCCAGGAATTGCTTAAAAGTGATAGAAAAATAGGCAGACAGACAGATAGATGATAGATATAGTAGATAAGTAGACAGATTATAAATAAGTATATACATCAATATATTTATGTCTCTGTGTAAATATGAATCTATATGCATATGTGTGTATGTATATATATAATATATATGTGTGTGTATATATATGTTTTTTGTTGTTTGTCCTTTGTTCATAAAAATGACTATAACAGATTTCATGACTTGCAATGAATTGGATTTAAGTGAGGAAGGGCTGTGCAGAGTCACCAGCCTTACTCTTCTCCCAAACCATCTGGGTCCAGTAGCAAGATATATTATTAGGATGAATGGAGATGACACCCAATGTTTAAGGCAATTGGAACTTGCCCAGGGTCACACATCTAGTAAGTATCTGAAGCGAGATTTGAACTGAGGTCCTTCCAACTTCAGGGCCAGTGCTCTATCTACTGTATCACCTACCTGCTTGTATATATATATATGTGTGTGTGTGTGTGTATGTATGTGTATAATATATGTGTATATAAACATATATATATAGATGTATACACATGTGTATGAATGTATATAATTGTTAATGAGAATGGATCTCTTTATCTTGCCCAGGCTGAAAGCACATTGGCCTTTCATAGCCCCAATCCCACCACTAATCAGCTCAGAAATTTTTACTTGCTCTATTTCTGACCTGGGCTGGCTCACCTCCTCCTAGGCATCCTGGTGGACCCCTCTTCCCCAGGGCTTATCAACTGGTACAAAAATTAATGGGGAAACATAATTGGCTCAGTCCACTGCAGCTCAGAACTCCTCCCCCCCCCCGCCCCCAATACCACCATTCTGGAATAAATACGCAGATAGATAGATAGATAGATAGATAGATAGATAGATAGATAGATAGATAGATAGATAGATAGATAGATTCATGGATGGATGGATTCATGGATGGATTCATGGATGATAGATAAATAGATGTCCATATTTTCAACTATATTTCAGCATAATTGGTTTCCCTTGTCATCCTACATATTTTTTATCTTTTTAAAGATACTGTTCTGGAAAAGGGTCCATAGACATCACTAGCTTACCAAAGGGGTGTGTGTCTCTGTCTCTGTCTCTGTCTCTGTCTCTCTGTCTCTGTCTCTCTCTCTCACACACACTTTTCCCATATGGCAACCAACCATTGTAAGTAAAGAGCCTTTGGAAAAGGAACGTCACCATGCCAGAATTGTTAAGTTTAAGCATTTTCCAAACATATATTTGTCAAAAGCAGACATGGGGTGCCTCACTTTATTAGACCCATGGTTATCTGACTTTAACTGAGTTAACTTGACAAAAGAGATGAGGAAGGAATAATAACAGCAATCAGTTGAAATAATGACAGGAGCTATTGTCTAAATGCCCTTTATATAAACACAGTAATTCCATTAATACCCATTGTATACATTTCCAACAATACACCAGGAGGTTACTGTTGAACTGGAAAAGCCCCAGAATCCCACTAAGAAAATAATGCCTATTTCAGGTATGTACTCTAACTGACTTAAATTATTATGGATGTGCTTCATACTTAATTACCTTTCTAAAAGATGTTGGGGTATTTTGTCATAAACTCCCGCGTGCCATACACCTAAACACTGCTCAGAAATGCAACCCCTTGGCTAATGTTTTTATCTGAATTACTTATTATCCAATCCAACATGCATCAACATTTTCTAGAAACCAGAACTGGGCTCTCTGCATTCCCTCCTCCCCGAATGCCAGTCACTGTGGGGAGCATTTAGTTATAAATTGTCTTTCAATAAAAGTAAAGGCTCCCAAAACAACAAAATGAAAAGACACAGCAGCCTAAATCAAGGGAAGTCAATTTCCACATGCCGATCCTAAATATTTCATGGCCCTATTTTATTCTGACATTTGTAGATGACTAAAGTGTTACAAAGGAAATAAAATGCTGATTAAAGAGTTCACTGTCATAAAGGTTACTGAATTGTAAATGGCCCTTTCCATCTTCCTGTTAATAGGTACCCAGCTGTAAACATCATGAAGGATGTGACGGGAGGCCTGCTCTGCTCCTTTAGGAGTCGTATATGCATTAATCACTGAATCACCAAGCCATGCTTAATTGCATGTTGTATATCACACAAATCCATGGTAAGTAGAAGGGAACTCATTATTGCTGCTTTATAACTACTGGGTACTCCTCGTTTTAACCTCCTCACACCTGGGACACTTTGTTGCTTTACAACAGGAACGCAGGGAACTGGATGGAGGCACTAATTACAGTGAGCCTGGAGAGGGAAACCGAGCCCTCGGTGGGCCTGCACCCGTGGCTGGCAGCCCTTGCTTTTACAGTCAAGTGCGGCAGGATATCCCACCCCCAACTCCATCCCTTCTAGGGGATAATGTGCTGTGTGAAACCCATTCCTCCTTGAGAGTTTACAGAACTGTTTAAATGATAAAGGAAAAAAAAGCCCACAGTATATTTTGCTTTGACAAAATTATTGATTTAAATCCCATACAATAGCACAATAGTATTTAAAGGTCAACCCAAGAAAAATGAGTTTACACCAGACCAGAGCCAAGCTTATCTGTCATGAAAGTGTAATGATGTGTTTATTCCTTCACTCGTGTGTGTATATTTTTCAGGAAGATATAATAGTCTGCTTGTAGGTGAAATCTGCTCTCAAATGGGAATTTCAGAAGATATTTACATTTCAGATTGTAAGGGCTGATATCTTGGGCCCTGATACCCATTTCCTGGTATTTAATAGCCTCTCTTGTTTATTTACCCTGCCTGAGAATCACTGCTTTCCGTCCCCAGGCCAAAAATGATTCCCCCGGGTCTACAAATCATTGCCTTTTCCCCTCTCCCCCTTTCAAAAAAGGTAAGGCCACAAATTGAATGAGGAGGGATTTCAGATTACCTAACTTTCTGACATTTCTGTTTGTCCTTTTACAAGTCAAAGAGATAGCAATAAAATGCTCTGACTCCATTGTCTCTTAGAAATATCCATCATCATAGGATATGTATATATGTCCCATTTTTCTCTTTCAAAAAATTGGCCAACTAACTCAAGGCCAAGCCTCCTTCCTTTTTTGCCTCCTCTCCCAAAAGGGCCTTCTCACTTTCGCTCATTCTGTACCTGAGCCTTTAGAATATAGTAGGGTGGGGAGGCTAAGCCAATAAGAAATACCTATCACCTAGCATTACTGTGAGATTTCACACACAAGAAGCTCCAGGACTTTGTGCTGTTAAGAATCTTGGCTCAGTATTCTTCGAAATTCTTACCATTGGCCCTCCATTTTTCTGCTTAGCTAGTCTTTAACTCATCCAGAATCTACGGCCTGCATCATCTCCCTCTAGCCACCAACTCGCCGGTCGTATTCCCATGTATCATCATCACTGTGACAACAGCATGGATGACCACAAAAAGCAGACAATTTTGTACCTTGTTACCACATCCAGTGGAAAGTTTTGAGAAGGAAATGGTTGAAGCCCCTCATCAAAATTTAAATCAAATTTAAATAAAAATTGGGTGCAAACTCAAATCGTCCAGATTTTCTGTTATTCCTATGATCATTAACAACTTGGTTATACAAGGGGCAGCCCGTAACTAAGGCAAATTTTCATTTTTCATTGACATTTCCATTATTACATGGCCTCATTCCTATGTCAGAATATGTAGTACTCTCATCATTTCTGGGGAATAAAAATTGGCATCATTTTTGTCTGTTTCTGAAATAAGATATTTATATGTTTAAATTCACCTTTGTTATTGAATCACTGTCATGTCTAAACTGGTTATTATGGGGATTATATTTCCTCTGCTCCTCTTCCATCACTCCCCATGGAAAACTTGGAGTTGGTTGTACATGAATCTTCTGTCACTGTATTAGTGACATTTCTCCTGCTCCTTTCTCTAGCTTCCCAAATTCAAATACATCACTAACTCAACCTGCCCTTCTCCAATAGATCACTAGTATCTTCACTTCCACAGCCATCACCCACTGTCCTGCTACCCCCATCCAAAATACACACAGGGGCTCATACACACACACACACACACACACACACACACACACACACACACACACCTGCCTCCTTGAATACCTAATTCTTGTCTTCTTGATTAAGCCTAGGTATTATCTTTTGTTGCCCCTCTATCCCAGAACTGAATAAGACCAAAATCTAATCTAGGCTCACATTTTCCCTGCTAAGACCCTCCCCCATCCCCTATGGTACTAGCAATGGGGGTGGGGGGGAGATAAAAATACCTACACATGAGCCACTCCCTCCCTATCCCATTCCTTAGGTCTTTAGCATTAATCTGGGACTAAAAAAGGAGCCTTTGGGGATGGTGTGATAGTATCACCTTAGTACTAAAAGATTATGCCACAGACCAAGTCATAGGCTCTTCCAGTATGTCTGTCTCTCTCCCTTATATTCCAGCCAAATTAGACCATCCACCCTCTCTATATCATTTGACACATTCTAGATTAGACAGTAAGGGACCTGAAGGGACAAACACTGGGGCAGCGTGATACAGTAGAAAAAGCTTTAGAGACAGAGGACCTGGGTTCAAATTGCAACTCTGAGGTTCACTACCTTTGTGACCTTGGTCAAGTCACTTAAATTCCTTGGGCCTCACTTCAGTTTCCTCTTCTTTAAAATGAGGGGGTTGAATCTGATGCCCCCTACTGTTCCCTCCAGTTCTGGATCTATGACCCTCCAATCTCTTTGATATCTGGGTCAGATACCCAGACTCCACAGGAAGTCCCTTCTCCTTTCACCCTGCCCTATGATTTATCTTGGAGGGGATAGAGAAGAGGGACCATAGACAGGAGATCTACAACTAGAATAGACTCGATTTGTAGGTGACAACACATCTAACATATCTGGCGACTCAAACCACGCAAAGTTTAACAAATCTCAGGAAACATCGCTAAGTAGGCTGAGCAATGTAGCATCTGCTCATATAGATGGGCACAGGGCACCTTTATTGATCGAACTCCTTTTGCCAGCAACCAGCCATGAAGACCAGAGATGATAAAATAATCCTCTGAAGCAGGGACTCAAATCAAATCATGAATCACTACATTAATTTGTAGATTTCCAAACCATGTTCCTTCTTCTTAAAACCAAGAACCAAACCAAAATGGTTTTAAGGGGGAATGAATTACTAATGAACCCATTCAAACCAAAACCAGACTTGTATGTTTTCTAATTTCCCATTTCCCCAATTAATTTGGCCATAGGATACAATAGCATTTGAAATATATCAATGGGATACATGGATGGTGGTCAGGCCGCCTAAGAGTTATGGAATAACCCTAAGCCAAAAAAACAGGGAGGCTTCTGGAGCAACGCAGAGGAAATAAAACATGTTTTCCTACTGGAAATTGCCACAAAAGTGTTTTGATGGATGCAAAATTTTGCATTTCATATTTGGGAGAGGAAAACACCATAACACTGAAATTCATTGATGTACCAACTATTCACATGTAACAGGAAACAGTATAGGAGATGCTGTTCTGAGCCTGCTGATTCAGAACAAAAGTGGATGGTCAAGATAAGTCTCTAGACACAACCAATATTCCATTTGTCTCAAATTCTCTGTTAAAGAGAAATCGCCTTTAGAAATCAAGAGCTCTCCCATCCCTGATTGTACACAATGACTATGTACAATACCCCATTACCACCCCACACCCTCTTGGCAACTCTTGTCCCTCAAACTCTTTGAAAAAAATCTAAGAATTGTATGTGCATTACAGTACTTTAGATAAAAATCAGATAAATCTTTACCTTGACTTTCCAACCTAGACTTTAGGGCAAAGCATAGAGGGCAGTGAAAGTTTAGAAGACAAAAGTCAAGAGGGTGAAGCACAGAGGCAGTCCTCATCAATGCAGAAGCAGTTAGGACTCGGGTCATACAGATCAATGACATCAAAGAGTCATGCACAGAAAACTGACTCTTAGAGAAAAAAACCCAAGGAAGACTTTGTGCTATAATGGAAAATGAACTGGATGGGGCATCAGAAGACCTGAGGCTCTCATTCTGGTTTTTCCTAGCTGTATGACCTTGGGCAGCTCATTTAACCTCTCTAGATCTTGATTCCATCATAAGTTGGGGATAGGGATTATTGATCCCTAAATTCTTTTTGAAAATAAATAATTCACTGAGTCAATAGACTGTAAGCTCCTTGAGGAAAGGAACTGTAGGGTTGTTGTTGTTGTTGTTGTATTTCTCTATCGCCAGCACCCAACATAGTATTTGGGCTCATAGAAGGCACTTCATTAATATGTACTAGATTAAATGTAGTCTACAAATTATTCCCTGCCTTGTTCAACTTCTAGTTCTAAACTGAACCTAACAGTCTATTCTCTTCATCATGAAAGAGAAGGTTAACCAAAACATTCCTGCAATAAAATAATTCTACAAGGATAAACAGTAACAGTCAACAATCCTATTCTATCATTCAAAACACACACACACACACACACACACACACACACACCAATGCCTTGCCTCTCAGTAGCTCCTCCCAGTTTTCAAGGTCTTCTTCAATTTCCACAGAGAACAAATTCTGTGTACACAAAGCTGGCCCTGGGCAATGATGCAACTCATCACCAAACACACCCCTTATACTGGAAAGTAGAATTTCCTTTAAAGGGCTACTTTTTGGGGCCACTGTGTGGTGCAGTGGATAAAGCACCGGCCCTGGACTCAGGAGGACCTGAGTTCAAATCTGGCCTCAGACACTTAACACTTACTAGCTGTGTGACCCTGGGCAAGTCACTTAACCCCGTTGCCCCGCCAAAAAAAAAAAAGTCTATTTTGCAAAGGATGGAAGAAATTAGGTTAGGGAAATCTGAGTTCAAATCCTACCTCTGGCATTTACTGAGGAGTTTAACTATGAGTAAGTCATCTAAAATATCTTAACCTCAGCTTCCTCATCTAAGAGATGGAGATAATAATAACTGTTATTACAGGGTCCAAATAAGATCATGGCTATGCTGCTTTGCAAACCATGTCAACTTGCTATCATGTTCAATAAGCAGGGAGTAGAGATAAAGTAGGTAAAATTACAGCCACAGGAACTTCAGTTAGAAGCTATACAAAAAAA
Organism: Dromiciops gliroides; assembly: GCF_019393635.1. Lineage (NCBI taxonomy): Eukaryota > Metazoa > Chordata > Mammalia > Microbiotheria > Microbiotheriidae > Dromiciops > Dromiciops gliroides. The sequence continues at coordinate 55,867,466 of NC_057862.1, read as the reverse complement.
GTGATGTCATGATTATGTGGGCCATTAAAGACAATTCAAAGAGAGGTGTTCTAGAATGTTTTACTTGGTACTGGTGAGATTCATAAAATGCTCTAGGCTATAAGAGATAATTCCTGCCCAAGTAAAGGACGTCTCTGAGGATGCCACAGAGAAAGGCTTTGTGAACAAGCTGGACGAGATTGTAGGGGAGAAAGAATGAACAAGTGATGGTGACTAAGAAAGAGTTCATGAGGGGCAGCTAGGTGGTACAGTGGATAAAGCACCAGCCCTGGATTCAGGAGGACCTAGTTCAAATCCAGCCTCAGACACTTGACACTTACTAGTTGTGTGATCCTGGCCAAGTCACTCAACTCTCATTGCCCTGCCCGAAAGAAAGAAAGAAAGAAAGGAAGAAAGAAAGAAAGAAAGGAAGGAAGGAAGGAAGGAAGGAAGGAAGGAAGGAAGGAAGGAAGGAAGGAAGGAAGGAAGGAAGAAAGAAAGAAAGAAAGAAAGAAAGAAAGAAAGAAAGAAAGAAAGAAAGAAAGAAAGAAAGAAAGAAAGAAAGAAAGAAAGAAAGAAAGAAAGAAAGAGAAAGAAAGAAAGTGTTCATGAAACCTTGTTAAAGAAGAGGAGGAACTGTCAGGCAATGAGCAATTATTAAGTACCTACTGGGTGCCATACACCACACTAAGCCCTACATTGTCAAGTAGGAAGAAAATGGTTTTCTAAAAGAAGAGCTTTTTATGCACAAGCATGTTCAGGTAGATAGTGGTATATCGGATATACTCCTTGGGTTCAAAAATCCTCTGGTACATGCTAGTTTCCTGACCATACGAAGATTACTTAACTTCTCAGTGCCCCTTTAATACAATAAGTTACAGACAAATCTGCATTAGTGGAGGTATTTTCCATACAGGGAATTCCTAAACCAAAGAAATTATAAGTCCAGACTCTTCCCCCCCCCCAAAAGAAAAAAAAACCAATCAAACATGAAATTGATTCAAGAGACAAACTAGCTAAGAGAATAGTTTGGCATCCTATGGAAAAGAAGAAGCCACAAATTACTATCTGTTTAAGAGAAACTGTTTTACAGTTTTCTGAGTATGACTTAATTGGTCAATATTTACATTGTGCAACTTGCTTTTAAAGTAAGAATGGAGTTCTCTTCTTCCAAAACTCTTGACTGGAATGGTTCAGGCATGGTCCTGCCTTTAAGCAGAGAGATGGACTGACCATATGACCAGGATGCCGGGGGATGGATGGATGGATGGATGGATGGATGGATGGATGGATGGATGGATGGATGGATGGATGGATGATAGACAGACAGACAAGTAGAGACAGATATATAGATAGATGATAGATGAATGGATGATAGATGTATAGAGAGAGAGATAGATGATGGATGATGGATGATGGATACATAGGTAGATAGATATATAGATGATAGGTAAGATAGATGATGGATAGATAGATAGATAGATAGATAGATAGATAGATAGATAGATAGATAGATAGATGATAGACAGATAGATGATAAGATAGATGGATGGATAGATATGTAGATAGATGATAGACACACAGATAGATAGAAAGATAGACAGACAGACAGACAGACAGAATCTCTGCTATATTGCCATGGAGCTTGCCTGTCTCACTTGCAAGATGTAGGAAGTAGAACAAATGGACATAGAGTTGGTCTGGAAGACACTGATGGACAGCTGTGCAATTGAATGAGCAGATAGACAGTGATTGTCATCAGTAATAATTTCTTATTATATTAGGGCATCTACATGCTGATCAATATGAGGCAATGGGCAGTTGTTTATACCCATCATAAATCATTATCGATTGCTATACCAATTCCTGGACGTAATCGGGAGCTATAGATAAGGGGGCAATATGATCTTAAATACATATGTCATTCCTATCTGTAGCCTAACTGGCATCTTGCAAAACAACAGCATTATAACCACCACTAGTGTTATTATGGATGATGGGGGGGGGGGTAGGTGCGGAGGTTGAGAGGGAGGGTGATTGTAAGTGAATAAAATAGCCCTGAATGCAACCTCCACCTGAGAGATTCCCCCGTCCTATTAGAGATTAAAAATGGGAATTCTCTCATACCCATATTGGATTCCTGTGTGCAAATGTAGGACTTGGCAACATGCTGCTCTTAATCTGATTTATGCACCAATTTATTTTATACATTAGGCACACTGTATGCAGCCTGACTGATGCATAAAAATTTCATGCAAAAAAGGACTTACTCTCCTACGACTGCCTTTCAGTTATTATTACCTCTTGTGGTTAGCATCATACGGCAGGTAGGACAAATGACTCCGTACACCAAATGCATTTTGCCCACTATACAAACATTCTGATCTGTTTCCATTTCACCTCAGTTCCAACTTTGTCGAGCTAAAAAGCGCTGTCTTTTAGAGGGGCTGAATCTTCACTTTCTGAAATCCCTTTGGCATTACAAAAATCCACTTATGCAGAAGACTCAGACATCCCATGTTCAAGGAGTGTGAATATATAATCTACGGATTCAGAGATACAGATGCAGATTTATAAAAGCTACATATGCGTTTATAGCTATATATACACATATATGTATATATGGAGAGAGAGAGAGAGAGAGAGAGAGAGAGAGAGAGAGAGAGAGAGAGAGAAATGCACATACACCTACATGGTGGGGAGTATTTGTTCTGGTTAATTTGTATCAGTATTCAATATTTTCTCCTGTGCAGAAGAACCAAAATATATTTTTGCATCACTTTTATAATTACCTTTTCAGGCATGTCTCGCCAGAATATTACCAACACCCCCAAAACACACACACACACACACAAAGACAACCCCACCACATTTTCTGTAGGGTTTTGAGTTAGGAAAAAAAATCAGCCTGAAAAAGCATCTTTCTGTATTTTCCTTTTATTAGAAGTCTCCTTTCATCCAGGAAATATGGGACCTGAAATAAATTGTACCATCCTGCCTTTTTTTTTATTCAAATCCTCGCCAGCGCTAGGCAGTATGCAAATGAAAACAGGTTGATAAATGACTGCCTGATATTTTCCAGACATTTTTCTCTCAGAAGTGCTCTAAACTGATGTAGCTCAAAGAGAATAAGGCGCATTAAGTCATTATATCAATTTTTGTTACCCAGATACTTCAGTCCCAGTTAAGAGCTGACAGCCGATATAAAACAAGGCAAGGGCATCATACGACTCCATCGATCAAATCTTGGCGTAGATAGATTGCCTATTACACAAATAGAAGCCGTAGCTTCAGTTTGTAGTTTTATGCTCTCCAATTAAAGGATAACAGGGTACTTTCCCATAAATCTGCTAATTGCAACAGAATTAATTTAACAAATTTCTCCAAGCACAGAGGAAACAGTGATTGGTTAAGCTAATGTAAAGTAGCACAGGTTGTCACAAAGCTCCCTCCATAACAGCCTTTTTCCTCTACCTGGATTGGGCAAGGTGTCACAAGTATTTAGCTCCATTGTGGGGCTCTGGCAACAGACAGCTGACAAGCAGAAACCTCTGCACAAATAGTAGATAATTTATTTGCTGTACTTTCTCCTCTCCCACCCACTCCCCCTCCCCCACCCTAGAGCATGAAATAACTCCCTCTTTGCATCTAATTAATGTTTCTCTCCAAGCGGGGCTGTTTTTCTAAATCAGTATTACACCAGCCAAAGCATTATATCATGGAAAGGGCTCCCTCAGCAGCACTCAGCAAACAATAGGAGTGATCTGCAAAAATCAAAGGAGGCTCCAGACTGCCTACCTGCCTACCTGCCAACCTGTCTACTGTTGGGGAGAAGGAAGAGGAGGAGAGGAAAAGCTCCTGGCCTTATTAATCGGGCACAAACAACACAAGATTTTCTCATAGGAGTTCAGCTAACCATAATGGCAGAACTAACCCATTAGGAATGGCTCATCTTGGTCTAGGAGAAGGAATGATGAAACACATTTCCCTCAGTAGAGAGGTGGAGGACTCCAGGAACAGGATGTTGTATACCCCATGATCATAGCAGCTTTGATGGTTGGTTTTTGCTTAGCTGTTTTTCCTTGTTACTAGGGAAGATTCATTGTGGATGGGATGTAAGGAGAAATTACTTTCATGTAAAAACAAAAGGCATCGATAAAATTTTGTAAAGACAAACCAAAAGAAAGAAATAGTCTAGGATTCATGATTCAGAGAGACAACAATAGCACAGATAAGTTCAGGAATTCCTTAAATTAGGGTTAAGGGTAGCCAGGTGGTACAATGACTCTGGAGTAAGGAGGACCTGAGTTCAAATCCGACCTTAGACACTTGATACTTATTAGTTGTGTGACCCTGGGCAAGTTACTTAACCATGATTGCCTCAAACAATGTCTTGCTACTAGACTCACATGGCTCAGGAAGAGAGAGGGAGGCTGGTAACTTTGTACAACCCTCCCTCGCTTAAATCCAATTCACTGCAAGTCATGACATCACCTCCCAATGTCATGTTCCTCTTCAAGAATGAAGGACAAACAACAATAACAAATCAGGGGTTCCTAAGCTGGGGACCATGAACTTGTTGCTTAATATTTTGATAGCTATTTAAATATAAATGGCTTTCTTTGGCATTTAGGAGGTACAATGGAGAGAATGTTGGACTTTGAGTTAGGAATACCTGAATTCAAACCTTACTTCAGGGACTTAGTAGCTTTTACTTCTCATCCTCAGTTTCTTCATCTGTAAAACAGGGGTAATAATAACAACTTGTTGTGAGGATCAAATGAGGTAGCATATTAAAGAATTTTTAAGCCTTTATAAAGAATGATAAATAATAATAATTTTTTTTTATTATTGGTCCAGAGCCTTCATCATATTGCCCAAGATCCATGACACAATAAAAGGTTAAGTTATATACCTAAAGATGTGATTATTACAAAATTATTCTGGCAATCAACTATATCCACCCTCATTTCATTTGCTTCACCCCTATCTCCAACTCAGAAACCTGGATTATCCTATTGAGAAACTGGACAGCATTGGGAGGGAATAGTTGAAAGTGACAGGTAATTTAGTATGTCATGCAAATTGGGACCATAGGTGACAGGCAATGGTCTACTTCTGAAACATCCAAAGTGTGCTTTCCAGGGACTTGAGAATTCAAGTACATTTAAAGTAACTGAAATGTCAGCACCAGTGAAAAGATATAATAGCTAATACTGTATATGTAGCAAAGGATTTGCCTAATGTAAGGGTGGGGTGTTGACTGAGTAAATTAATCTAGTCACCTCAGCCCACTTAAAGTAAGTGATAAGATGCTCTGGTACCTTATCCAGGTGAAAACAATCAATCAATCTCAATCACTGGCTTTAGTTTCAACCAACTAATCATTCACAGGCATTAGAATGAATTGGAAAAGTCCTTGGAAATGAATTGACATTGCATAGGAATTGTTTTTGGTTAGGCTGAAGAAAACTGGTCATAGATAGGGGCCTTTTCAGAGGATATTTTATAACTATTCTTTCCATGCCGTCTTAGAAAATATACTCTTTTTTTGGTGAGGCAATTGGGGTTAAGTGACTTGCCCAGGGTCACACAGCTAGTAATTGCTAAGTGTCTGAGGCCGGATTTGAACTCAGGTCCTCCTGACTCCAGGGCTGGTCCTCTATCCACTATGCCACCTAGCTTCCCCCTGTAAATATGCTTCTATAAAAATGTATGGAAGTTGGCTGTCCAAATTTATTCTCAGCTAATAATCTTGGAAGGGAAACACTGGTGGGAGCTCAAAGACCTATAGCACAAGAAAGACACCACCACTACCCCTCCCCCAACCCCATGAAACTACTCCTAGAATCTTGAAAGGAAGGTGCAGTCAGTCTTTGTCTGAGAATGACTCATCAAGAGGAGTTGGGGTTGTCACCTTGGAGTAGGTGCTATACTAACATTCAAGGCTCTCCATCAGCCAGCATCACTTTATATCTAGTCTTATCTCATATTACTCCCCTCCAAGCACAGTAGCTTCTTATCAACAATGTCTCTTTTAAAGTCTGGCAACCACTCTACATATATTCTTTTATGCGAACCTCACAACAACCCTTTCAAGTAAATACCATAGGTGTCATTAACCTCATTTTATTAATGAGGCAACTGAAATACAGAGAGTTTGGTGAAGTCACTGGACTATAGTCACCCAGTCAGTGTCAGATAATGGGTTGGAAACCAGATCTTCCTGTTTCCAAATCTAGCACTTTATTCACTATAACATGTTAGTTGGGGGCCTAAAGACAAAAGGGTTGTGCATTTTTGTGGCAGCAAAGAACTCAAAATGCAATATATGCCCATGATTGGAAAACAGTTAAATTGTAGTTCCAAAATGTAATGGGATATTGCTGACTGTCAGAAATAATAAATTATTTTACTATTGAAGGAGGCAGCTAGGTGACTGAGTAGATAGAGTACTGGGCCTGGAGTCAGGAAGATTTGAGTTTAAATCCGACCTCAGACACTTACTGGTTGTGTGACCCTGGATAAGTCACTTAACCTCTGTTTGCCTTAATCCACTAGAGATAAATGTCAAACCACTCTGGTAGTATCCTAAGAAAATCCTATGGACAGGGTCACAAAGAAGTGGATGTGACTGAATGACTGAACAACAACAGAAATAATAATTATGAAAAATTCAGAGAAGCCTTAGAAGGCTTATAAGAACTGGTGAAAAGCGAAGAACTAGAAAAAACAATATAGATAGTGACAAGAAGGCAAATGAAAACAGTAACAACATAATTGAATGTTATGTATTTACAATGACCTCCCTTGGCCACAAAAAAGATTTGAAAAAATACTTCTTTCTCCTTTCTCTGCAGAAGTAGGGGATTACAAGTATGAAATGGTGCATGAGCAGTCAAACATGGTTGACATATTGCTTGTTTTGGTTTAACTACTTTTTTCTTAATTTTAAAATTATAATATAATATAAAGGATTCATCTCTGGATAGGGGAAGAAGGAGGGATAGTTTTAGAAATGGATATCATGTAAAAATAAACAGAATTGATACAAAAAGATGGTTTTTTAAAAGCACTATAGAATTGTGAGAGTGAGGAAGGATAACACTAATCTCAGAGTAAACAAAAGAGTGGAAATTCTCCTCTTCTGATCAGCTCATATGCGGCTTCAATGTCATTTCATCATCATGCCAACTCTTCTCTCTTCCAGTTCTAAATATATAACATCAGAGCCTATCTAATCCAACATCCTCATTTTACAGATGAAGAAACTGACCGAGGCTGAGACAGGCTAAGTGACTTGCCCAAGTTCACACGGAGAGGAGACAGAACCAGGGTTCAAACCGAGGTACTCTGATGCATAATCTAGCAAAGTTCCCTCTTCACCCCATCACTTCTTCCTAATAGCCATATGCAGACATCCTTGTCTACAATCTTTACTGCGGTGTCCTCACTAATCCTATAGCCAGAGAACAGCAAGAGTCACCCAGGAGAAGTTGAGTCTGTTTCTTAAGTCAAGGAAGTCTTCCTTCTCTTGGGGGTGGGGGTGGGGCAACAAATAGACTGAGAGTTCCCCCGTTTCTAAAGTAACCTCTGAGCTACCCCTTACCTTCCACAGTCTCTTATATTTGAGAAGCTAGTGGTGAACAAAACTGCCCTTTGGTACATGTTTCCACACCTACATTTTCAAATCCCAAAGGAAAAACAGGCATGGACTCTCAAAAGCCTTCTGACTGCAATAAGCTACACTTCTTTATAAGCCTCTGGCAAAAATGCCCGAGACTTTCTTTATATTTATTGGTATCGTTATGCGTAGAGTAACAATCCCAGAAGCAGGGCATGACTACGCCAGTTTTATGTCTGGCAAAATCAGTGTCTGTATTATCTGAACTCACAAAGACTATAAAATTAAATTTAAGTGACTCACTTAACTAGCAGAAGGAGAAAAGATCCAATTTTAAAAGTGAAAAGGTAAAAAAAAAAACAATTGCTACTGTTTGGTAGGCATTTATTCTGTAAATAAGTAGGAAGAGGGCATGTCAAGAAATAAAGACATGCAGTCACATTTTCACAGGAATGAAGAGTACCTGAGTATGGGAAGAAAAGAGGAGTTCTCTCCCTTTGGGGCCAGAATGTTTCTCTATATACTGGTCTATTCATCTGTGCACCAAAGAAGCCTCACATCTCTGCTCCTCTGGGGATCCTGCCTCACTCCTAAAGTCAAATTTTGATTACATGTGCTTATGGAGTTGAGAATCCAAAAATCATTTCTGCTCAGAACTAGGACACACTGTTATCTTTAAATCTGAAAATATGTCTATGTGTATGGGAAGTCACACCATTTCCAACAAAGCAGTCACTCCAGAGAGTCAGAGTTGAGTCCTGGAAAGAGCAATGGACTTAGAACTCACAAGATCTGGGTTCAAATCCTGACCCTGCCACTTCATAGCCAGGTAATCTTGGGGAAATCATTTAGTTTCCCTGAACTTCTGTCTCTTCATCTGTAAAATGGGGGTATAACCTTACATCCCTACCTCACCTGAGTTGTTTCAAGAGAGATAGAATACAAATAACTTTGTAAACTACCATGGACTAATAATGGAAGTACAAGGCACTTTTACTACCATATACGAGGTAGGCAGATTCCTAAACTCAGAGGCATCCCCTGTTCTTCCTTCTCCCTCAGCCCCCATATCAAAATCTTATTAATTATCTCTGTAATGTCCTTCACATCTATCCCCTTCTCTCCACCCACCATAGCGGCATCAAGGCCACCATTCTTGATCAACCACATCTCAACTTTCACCTGTACTAATACAACAGATTCTTAACTGAACTACCTCTTTCTAGTCCCTCCTCTCTCCAATCCAGCCTCCACAAAGCTACCAAAATAATCTTCCTAAAACATAGGTTTAACTATGTCTTTAGAGGGCAGCTAGATGGCACAGTGGATAAAGCACCGGCCCTGGAGTCAGGTGTACCTGAGTTCAAATCTGGCCTCAGACACTTAACACTTACTAGCTGTGTGACCCTAGGCAAGTCACTTAACCCCAACTGCCTCACTAAAAAAACAAACAAACAAACAAACAAAAAAACTATGTCTTTAGAGTACTCAAGAATGTACTTCAATGGCTGCCCATTGCCTTGACAATAAGATACAGATTCTTTAGTTTGCCAACCAAAGACCATTATAGGGTTCCATCTTGCCTTTATTCGATTTAATTCACTTTAATATCTTTCATATATTGTCTGGTTCCAACTAACTGGTCTTCTTCCTGTTCTCCAAACCTGCCATTCTATACCTCCTCCTAGATAAAGACTTTCTTTCTCTCCCTAGCTGTCAGTGCCCTCTTCCTCACTGAATTATATTGTATTTATTTATCTGCATACATACTGTTCCCTGTTGTCTTTGTATTTCTAGCACCTGGCATGAGACCTGAATGCTTGTTCAGTTGAATAGACTTAAGCAACAACCATTTTATAGGGACCTACTGTGTGCTATGTGTTGCATATAGAGCTAGGGACACAAAGAAAATAAATGAAACAATCCCTCCTGGCATGGAACTTCTACTTTAATGGAATCATCCCATAAAAGCCAAATCGTGAGAAAGCACCCCCCAAAAGGATCAAACACTCTTGACCAAAGGAGCCAAGCAGGCAGAGGAGGTAATTGACGCACCATTTTAGAACCGTGTCTACACAGGGGCTGACATAAAGCAAACAAATGCTTGTTGAACTGACCTCCAAGGGAACAAATGATCCACCCACTCTTTTCTGAATCCCAACAATCATTATGAAGCCAAAGGAAGAAGTAAAAGCAAAGAGGAGGACCCCCAAATAGTTTATCTTCTTATCTCCATGTGGAAACTGGAGTCTCTGGAGATGTCACTGCATGTGTTTTCCCTTCACAGGACCTGCCATCAAAGGATGGGCATTCTATATAAATAAAATGATACAAAAGGCTAAATTCCGATGGGATGAACAAAGTTGACTAGGAAGGAAGGAATAATGGACCGCAGGAGCAATTCAATCCAACATTCATGTATGCAGAGCCTGGATTGTGTCAGACACTAGAAACAGAAAAACAAACTGTAAAATGGGTCCTGCCCTCAGGGAGCTTACATTCCACTGGGGAGGAAGGGGATAAAATATTTAAACACAATGTAAAGATAAGCCTATACATCACAATTTGAGAAGGGTATAAGATCCAACAAATGAGAAAATCAGCAAAGCCTTCCCATAGAAAAGGGCACCCAAATTGGACCTTAAAGGATGCTATGATTCTAAAAGATGGAGGTGAGGGAGAGTGTATTCCAGACATACGTTGCAAAAGCATGGAGGTTGGAGATTTGGTGCGAAGTTTGGGAAAGGGGAAGTAGTTGATTTTAGATGGAATGGAAAATATATGAACCTGGAAAGGTCATCGAAAGCTAAATTGTGAAAGATTTCAAATGTCATGTTGAATAATTTGCATTTTACCCCAGAGACGATAGGGAGACATTGAAGTTTCTTTAGCAAGGGAGCGACAAAGGGAGACCTATACTTTAAGATTTTAGAGGTAGTGCAGAAGAACAATTTGGAGAAACAGGGGCCGAGAAGGCAAGAGTCTTATTTGGAAGATCCTCCCAGAGTCAAAGAATTTAGATCTGGGAATTATCTCAGGAAAAAGGTGTAGAAATAATGTAATAATTCTCTGATGGTACAGTTGATGAAACTGAGTCCTATAGAGACTGTATCTTTCTGAAGTTCACATAGGAAGTAGGAGTTAGTCAATAAGTCTTTATTAAATGCTGGATCTATTCGAGGAATTGTTCCAGAGGATAAAAAGACAAAAATGAAACAGTCCTTGTCCTCCAGGATATGTTATGGTTGTCACTCAAACCCACATCTTTGGACATCCATCCTTTCAGCATTTAATAAGCCCTTCTTTCTAATGATCCTGATCCCAAGTGACTCTTGAGATGAACTACGTAAGAGGCAGGGAACTCTGAAAAGTCAGAAAAAGACAAGATAAGTGATGGTAGGGCTCATCAAGTCACCATTCCATGAATGAAATTTTGGCGTTATGAGAGTCCAGGTTGTTTCGTCCATCCCCCCTGCTACCGATTGATCTTTTACCTTACCCAGCCTAGGAAGATAAGCGTTATTCTTTATTTTAAAGCTCTCCAGAAACTATTTCTTGGGTCCACTATCCCTTGCTGCGAGGAAATTTTTCCTTTTGCCTAATGTTCATTCCTCCTGCTATATTTAAACAATATAATGGCATAGCATCAGAGGGGGTTGCCCAGGATAAATGTTTCACCCCGGTGATGGTAGCAGTATTCTTACCTGTCTCTGGACCACAGGCAGGACTGGCACTGTCCTCCAAGCACTTACCTATGACTACCTGGAATTCCCTGTCTTTCAATATCTATATGTCTATGAAATAACAATAACAACAACTGACAGTGATGTAGGGCTTTAGGGTTTGCAAAATGTTTTATACACATTATCTCATTTAATCTTCACAAGGTCTCCACAATGTGCAATAGTTATTATTGCTCACGTTTACAAATGAGGAAACTGTCTATGCGGCTTTCTAAGCCTAGCCCAGTTAGCAAATGTGGAGGGCAAAATTCAAACCCAAGACCTCCCGATGCCAAGTGCAGCACTCTATCCACTATGCCAAGTGGTCTCTAAGGATGTGGGGCCATAAGGATCTACACATTTCAAACAGAAAGACAATCACACCAGGCATAAAAAAAAATAATAAAGGACACTGTTATTGTAGAGGATTCAAATTCTAGTCTTGCCACTTGTACAAAGGTGATGTTGGGTAAGTCATTAACCTTCTGTGGGCCTTAATTTCCTCATCTGAAAAAATGAAGGGGTTGGACTAGAAGGTCACTAAGATATGTTCCAATTCTGGAGCTAAAATCTTCTGTCCACAGATTCTATTAAATTCTTAATATAATTTAATAAAAATATTAATATTATAACAAATAAATTAACATAATATAGAACTAATAATATAATAATAAATAATATAATAAATTACTAAATAATAATTTGATAATCCAATTCAATAGTTAGTGTTAATTGATTAGAAATGACTTAACCTTATAACTCACAGAAAAAATTAATTAGAAATTTAATATTAAGCAGATGTGACAATTAGATCACCATGAAGTCCCCTTCTGCCTGGGAAAAGGAAACCCCTTCCTTTGCCCCAGATCAGAGCTGATATAGACATTCTTGTCACTGGGAATAGAGTAAGACACAAGAGCAAGGGTACTGGCAGCCAATGATTGCTGCAGTAGGTGTTATATAGGGGGTGAGGGAAAGAAAAATGAACATACCCAAGAACCCGGCCTGCCTGCCTGCCTGCCTGCCACCCAAAAGTAGAGTACAGAGCATTTTATTCACCATTAATTTGGATATACAGTATTTTCCTAGCACACAATGTTCTTATAAGGTTATGAACTGGTTTGCGTCGTTCCATTGCTAGAATTTAATACTGTACTAAGTGTGATATATCTCATCCGTGATTAATCCTGCCCAGTTCTACTGCAAGTTTCTATAAAAACCAACTTGAAATACAGTACTCTTAAAGCCCTTGCCAAACCTGCAAGATGCGATATTAATACGGCTCCATTCCAGACAGGCATGTCTAACTTACCCGGAGACAATCTGCATGTTCTCCCTTCACGCACCCGCAGACGGCTATTTATCCTATCACTAACGCCTAGAAGATTCGGGAAGTGCTGACCCTGCCTGGTTTACAGCAACATTATTAATACTGCTCAACAACAAAGTAAAATTACAGATAAAATCTGAATAGGCCCATTATTGTTTTTAGAGGGAGCTAAATAAGCTATATAATTTGCTCATGCCCTACAGAATGCTCAGCAAAGAAGCATGCATTAGAGGGAATGCATGGAGTCTTGGAGATCCTTGCCACCTGAACCCCAAGTCCATGTAAATCCCAGCCTTGCGGGTCATGAATTAAATGAGATGGAAGTTTTAAAATGTTAGATGGGCCCCTGAGGATGGATATGTTTTTTGGTTTTTTATACAATGAACATTGGTTCCCAACAAAAAGTGAAAGTGATGCTTTAATTTCACCCAGTAACTGTATTTTGATTTGTTTTGTTGTTGTTTTTTCTTTTGGAGTTCCACATTTCCATCTTTGAATATTTGAGGATCCAAGGAACTGGGTCTATGCTGAAGCAAACATTCAGAACTTCGGCAAAAAGGAAAAGAAATGCTACAACACTCAAGAGATCTCTTCCCATTTCAAACTCCCTTCAGAAAAACCACTTCCCAATTCAAATACAAAAGCCCTTGGGAAGCTTGAAGAAAGAACAAATTCATACTTTGTTGGAATTTCTTTTTATAACATAGATGGTGACAAGAGTCTCATAGGTTTCTATTTGCATCCTTGGAGGGAGTACATACATTGATGAGATCACAGATCCATTGAAGTATTAGAGTATTTTTGAAGATTTCCATATATATATATATATATGTGTGTGTGTGTGTGCGTGCGTGCGCATGCACACACATATATACATGCATGTATGTATACAAATATACATACATACATGTGCATGTGTGTATATAAATATTACATTGTTGGGTTTTAGAATGGTAAAATATCTTATTACCTAGCTTTCATATTCTGTTGGACTCAATGCAACAAACACTTAGAACCAACTGTGTACAGGGTTAAGCTATATTAAACCCTGTGGGAGAGAAAAAAATTAGATAAGACAAAGAGGTTGCCTTCGTGGTGTTTGTAATCTAGTAAATGGTACTGTACACATATGCTGATTATTATAAAGGTGGTATAATGTAGGGGGAGGGAAGAGGACTGGATTTGCTGGTAAAGAGCTGATTGTCATGTCAACCCTGCTTCTTACTAGCTACTACTAAATGATGGGGAAATTCAGATGCTGTTAAACTGAAAACAAGAATTCCACAGGGTTTACCAGCAGGCCAACTCATCTGTCTTCAAAAAGGCAGCATTTAACTCTATCAAAAGTAAAGTGCAGGGGGACAGCCAGTTGGCACAGTGGATAAAACACTGGCCCAGGATTCAGGAGGACCTGAGTTCAAATGTGGTCTCAGACACTTGACACTTATTAGCTGTGTGACCCTTGGCAAGTCACTTAACCCTCATTGCCCCACCAAAAAAAAAAAAAAAGTAAAGTGCAAAAATAAAACAAAACCAAACAGAAAACAAGGTACAAGAAAAGCTTAGAGAGATGCAGGATTCTTGCCTCAGTAAGAAGGCAGATGAGATTCAATTTTATGCCAACAGCAACAATCCAAAGTGCTTCAATGATGCCCTGAAGATTATTTATGGGCCAGAGACCTCTAGTGTATCTCAGCTACTCAGCAATGATGGAGCCACACTGATCACTGATAAGGACGTGATTCTGGAGAGATGGGCTGAATGCTTCCACAGTGTTCTCAACAAATCATCATCAACCCATGCTGAAATCATAGACTGTATGCTTCAGGTTGTAGTCAATCCTTCTGTAGCTTAACTTCCAAGTGAAGAAGTATTGAATGCCAGCAGGCTCCTTTTGAATGGCAAAGCCCCTGGCATGGACTCCTGCTGATATCTACAAGGCAGGAAGTCCACTGCTCATATAGAAGCTGACTGAAATCTACTGGATAATCTGGCAAGAGAAAGTTATCCCTGAGGAGATCAAGGATGCCTCCATTGTCCATCTCTATAAAGGAAAAGGAAGCAGGCTATCCTGTGACGATCCCCCTTGGCCATTGCTGGCAAGATCCTTGCCAGATAGTCTGATCCTTCACCTGGAAGATTCTCATCTGCCCAAGAGCCAGTGTGGCTTCAGAAAGGGCCAAGGAAAAACTGACGTGACATTTGCTGCCCCACAATTCCAGGCTAGATGCCAGAAACAGAACAAAGGTCCGTACACAACATTTGTCGATCCAACCAAGGCCTTTGATACTGTAAGTGAGGAGGTCTTGTGGAAGATCATGGCAAAATCTGCCCAGAGAAATTGATCAATATTGTATGCCAATTTCACAATGGCATGCTTCTAGAAGAAGGATGATACTGTAACAATTTCCCAGTCACCAATGGAGCGAAGCAGGGCTGTGTCTTCAACAAGGATGAAAATGGCATCGAGGTCAGCTACTGTACTGATGATAAATGATTTAGTGTGAAAAGGCTACAAGCCAAGACTAAAGTGGAAGGAGAGTTGGTACGTGACCTTTTGTTTTCAGAGGCTGAAATGCAAAAGAGTATGGATCAGTTCTCTGCAATTTGTGCTAATTTGGACCTGATAATCAACACCAAGAAAACAGAAGTCCTCCACCAGGCAGCACTACACTACACCTACATGGAGCCATTGGTCACAGGAAATGGAGAAATTTTTAATACTGTGGATAAATTCACTTACCTTGGCAGTATACTTTATGGGGATGTCCACATAAATGATGAGGTCAATGCATGTGCTGCCAAAACTAACTCAGTGTTTCAGAGGCTCCAAAAGAAAGTGTGGGATAGAAGACTGCCTACCAGGCTGAAGGCTTAGGGAGCCATTGTACTGACTTCATTTTTGTGTGCCTGTGAAACCTGGACCGTATACCAGGGACATGCCAGGAAACTGAAACTCTTCCCCCTGAATTGTCTTAGGAAGATTCTGAAGATGAAGTCCTCTCTCGAGTTGTATTGCCAAGCATTCAAACTCTTCTGCAGAGAGCACAAGTCTGATGGGCTGGCTGCTAAATGCATGCTAACCTAAAAGACTATTTTACAAAGAACTCCCACAAGGTAAGAACTCTCACAATGGTCAGAAGGAGTGGAAGAACACTCTTAAGGTATCGACTGTGAGATATGGAAGATGCTGGCATAGGACTGCCCAGCATGGCACACCTGCATCAAAGAAGATGCTGTATGCACTCCATGAACAAAGCAGAACAACAGTAGCACAAAGGAAATGTGAGCTGCACAAATCTGGAGCCATCTCCATCCCAAATGTTCTAACAGACTACTTGTGCCCAGCCTGTGGTCGAGCCTTCTAAACTTGTAGTGTACTGATCAGTCACAATTGAGCATACTGTACCCTGACCCCAATATCATGATGTCATTGGTCCTCTTAGAAAATGAAGGAAGAACAGAACCTATGCAACCTTAAGTATGTTATTTAATCACTTTAGGCCTCAGTTTCCTCATTGGTAAAAATGAAAGGGCTAGATTAGATACTCTCTAATGCCCTTTCCAGTTCTGTATCCTAAAATTATGTAACATGTTCCATTTTCAGTCTCATTTTAGACATGCACAGTTAGATATTCTGTAAATCGGGAAGGGTCATCACCACATGCCAAGGTTGTCATGCCACTAGCACCCAACCCAGATCCCTGATTTACCAAATGAAAGGATTGAGGTTTCTTCCAGAATTTGAACACCAAGTTTAGAATGGACTGGCTTGCCATCCTAATTTATGTCAAGAAATCACCTCAGGCCCTAAGGGCAACATCATTACAAATGAGAGAGATCTAGTCTATCCCGCACAACAGCCCCAATGCAGTATAAATGTGAGGCATGAACTGAACCCCACCTGCAAAACAATAAACCGCCTCATCAGAAGAGATTTGGTACAATGAGCTCCTGACAGTGCTGAAGTGAGATTATGGTACAAAACATGCCTTTCACCATCAAATCAATCATTCTGTCTAAACTCCTCCATGTTTGATTTCAGCCTGTGTTCTTGTTCTCTGTTGAAGGAAATTAACACAAAATTAGTTGATCTTAATGAGTATGATTCAAATCGATAATGTTAATTGGGCTCCTGGGCATAAGGTAAGATGACTTCAAATCAACAAAAGGTTAATGCATTTCTCTCAACGTGTGGCACTTCCTATGATAAATCTATAGCTGTTTGAACATTTCAATTTCATTAACAATGCATTTAACATGTTAAAAAGCCAGACACAGCAGTCTCCTTACAAAACACGTGCTTAGCTCTGACCAACAGGTCTGCAGACAACTGAGAAGCATCCCAAATTGTGTAATTAAGCTACACTTGGGTATTAAGTAGCATACTCAACTATGATGACTTATTTTAAAACTTTATTTTTATTAGAAGAGGCAGTGTAGGGGCAGCTAGGTGGCGCAGTGGATAAAGCACTGGCCCTGGATTCAGGAGGACCTGAGTTCAAATGTGACCTCAGACACTTAACGCTCACTAGCTGTGTGACCCTCGGCAAGTCACTTAACCCTCATTGCCCAGAAGAAGAAGGAGGAGGAGGAGGAGGAGGAGGAGAAGAAGAAGAAGAAGAAGGAGGAGGAGGAGGAAGAGGAGGAGGAGGAGAAGGAGAAGAAGAGAAGGAGAAGAAGAAGAAGAGGAGGCAGTGTGCAGTAGTGGAGGGAGAGCTGACCTTGAGGCCATAAAGACTGGGCCAGGTTCAAGACTTGCTTTCAATACTTGATGGCTTTGCGATATTGAGCAAATCACTAAACCTCTCCATGATCTAGTTCCATGTTGTCAGACTCAAATAGAAACATGGGGTCACTAGACCCTATATCTAGAACCCTGTGGGTCACGTGTTGATTTAGTTTTAAAATGTGATGTTATCTATATCTTATTGTGCTTTATTTACTTTGTTAAATATTTCTCAATTACTTTTCTTTTTTCTTTTTTCTTTTTTTTTTGTGCGGCAATGGGGGTTAAGTGACTTGCCCAGGGTCACATAGCTAGTAAGTATCAAATGTCTAAGGCCCGATTTGAACCCAGGTACTCCTGAATCCAGGGCCGGTGCTTTATCCACTGTGCCACCTAGCCGCCCCTTCTCAATTACTTTTCAATGTGGTTCATGCTATTTGAGCCGGTGGTCCAAGTGTCACATATATGTCAATTCTCTGAGGCTCCAAGTTGAAGAAAAGGTAGAGTTTACTTAGCTGGGAATTCCTTATGCCAAAGAAGTCACAGATGCAGTCCTTATCCCATATATTTATGTTAACTTCCCTCTACCATCAACTCCAAATATGCCACATGACTATCTGTAATACTGGCAGAAATATTTCCTTCCTTTCCATCTCTGATGCTAGCTAGATTGAATCTTTTGACTGGTAAGAAATAGATGAAATATCTAGTATTTGGGGAGTACCTACTACATGTAAGGTATTTGTACTAGTTGTTAATGCAGAAGGGCCAATATGAAGAAGTATAAGATGTAGTTCACGCTCTAAAGAAGGTTACAATTTTTTCAAAGAGATAGGGCATATAAATGTGAAAAGATACTATTTTTAGATATGGCCAATGCAGGAATTTGTTTTTCTTGACTGTGCATATTTATCACATGGGTTTTGTTTTTCTTTTTTTTTCCCAATGGGATGGAAGGAAGTAGGTGAGGAGATAAATTTTCATTCATTGGAAAATTGTTTAACTTAACTTAAAAATAGATATTTGTTAAATATTGATCGATCAATCAGTAAGCCTTTATTAAACATTTACTGTTCGCCAGGCCCTGAGCTAAGTGCTGGAGATATAAATGTAGGTAACAACAGTCCCTTCCCTCAAGGAGTTCCCATTCTAATGCTGGAGATAACATATGTGGAAATAGATATTTACAAGATATGCACAAGCTAAATACAAAGCAGATGGAAGAGGAGAGGAGAAGGACGGGAATAGGTTTCCTAAAGGTAGTGGCATTTGAGTTGAGTCTTGTAGGAAGCCACAAATTCTAAAAGGTAGAAGTGAAAAGTGGGGACATTCTAGGCATGAAGGAGAGCCAGTTCTGTGTGAGGAACAGCAAGTAGGGAATATGGCTTGATTTTGGAGTATGTAGAAAGAAATAAAGTATAAGATGAAAGGAAAGGTAGAAGGAGTTCAGGTTTTACCTACTAGAGGAAGGGCTTTCTATTTGATGTGAGAAAACAGAGAGCCACCAGGTTTTATTTTTCAAATTAGCAATACAGTGCAATAGTAATTCAGAGGAGGGAATGATCACTGTGTAGCCTATGGTGATCAAGGAAAACTCTACAAAGTAGGCAGGATTGGGAAGTACTGGTGAGATTTAAACAGGCAGAGAAGGTAGAAGAAAACAAGAATGCGGAAATCATTCCCTGGAAATTTCAGTCAAGAAGATGACTGTGAACAGACAGGCAGACATCTAAGTGTATGCTTCAGTCTGTCCTTGGAAATGTGGTTTGTCTCAAAATAGTTGTTTGATTATTTTTATAATTACAAAACAGGTCTGTCTTTTAGATCTTCTCCCTAGAAATCAACAGTGTCTAAAAACATATGCCAGAGTCAAAGAGCAAATCAAGGTCTGTATAGATTGATCAGCAGTTTAGGGAGGAAAAAAAAAATCTGACCCAACAGGCTAGACTGGGCCTTCACAGGCTGAACTACTGGGAAGAGTTTTCAGAAAGTCAGTGAATTTGCCTCCCCATTTACTAGAAAAGTGAGATGTGTACAAACAAGGAAGGCTATTGCAGGCCCCCAGACCAATTTTTCCTCTGAAGGTTCCCAACTGTGGTCCAGGCATGAGCTTCAAACATTTGCTTTAGCCCATACTCAGGAATGATTGAGCATCATGGTCCACTGACAGGCCACAATGGGAGAAGCCATTTGGGATTACAAATCAACTCAAACAGGATAAGAATGTAAGTGAACGCAGAGACTAAACTGAAAATAGACTTTCTCCTCCCCGTGGGTTGTTGTCCATTGGATTCAAGTTAACTCAGTTCAACACCTCCTCACTTCTGATTCCTCTGAAGACTGATCAAGCTCTACCTTAGCCATGAGGACTTTTCTTATATGTGTATCCTTGGTGCCTAACACAGTGCTTGGCACTTAGTAGGCCCTTAATAAACACTTATTACTTGCTCAATTAAAATAAACCCCTAGAACAGTGCACATAGGTCAAGCATTGTGCTAGACACCAAGGATACACATATAAAGGATGAAACAATGTTTATCCTCAAGAAGCTTACATTCTAATTGACCCTGATAAGGTAAAAAAGAACTCTGACTGAAAAATCAGGAGACCTAACTTGTAGTACCTGCTCTGCCAAGTGTGGCTCTACAGCAAAGCTTCTTAAACTGTAGGTCAGGACCCCATATGGGATCACGTAACTGAATGTGAGCGGTCACAAAAAATTTGGCAATAAATATTTGATTTGTATACCTATTTTATATGCCTTTATACCTGGGGTTGTGTAAAAATGTCTCAGGCAAAAAGGGGTCATGAGTGGAAAAAGGTTAAAAAGCCCTGATCTTCATATCACTCTGGGGTTCAGTTTCCCAATCTGTGAAATGGGTGGGTTAGACCATATGACCTCTGAAATTCCTGCAAGTTCTAAAATTCTATAACTTCTATTTCACCTTTGCTCTAATGCTTAGCTTTGATGATGGTAAGGGAAGTTGGGGGAAGGAGGCATGGGGGAGAAGAGTTAAAATTCAAAGATGAAGAAAAAAGATGTTATTACTGTTGTCAGCTTCTCTCCTCTACCCCATCCCCTATGTACCTGGGAGGGCCCAGCTCCCTAGATCTTCCCCATATCTTTACAGTGCTCAGTCCTTAATAACTGCCTGAAATCACTTGTACATTAAAGGAACACAAGACAAATTTGACTGGACTCACTACATCCAAGCTCTCCTCCAGTATGGCATAAAGCTAATTTTAGCTGTCACTTACTGTAAGTAAAATGACAAATATCTGTAATATCTGTCAGGATGTGAATGCCTTAAAAAGAGTTATGCAGCTGTCAACATTTTGATGATTTTAACAAGAGAAAAGTAAACGGAGAATGGCAAACAGACAGCCTGTCTTCTGAGTACCCAGTTGCTAACTCTTCTATTACTTATGTTAATAAAAAACAAATTACTCTACAAAAATAAGGTCAACAACAAAGTCTTCTGGAGGAAACAGAAACAGGTAAATTGTGTTAATAATATAACTGATATCACTATTGGAGATGCTATAGAACTACCCAACCCATCAGTAAAATCGACTATTTTATATCAAATAATTATATCCCATGTTTATTTAATGTTTGGGGATTTTCAAACCAATTTCCCTTCCAGCAACTTTAAAGAGGTAGTGAAAGTATTATTATTATTGCTGTTTTCCTAATGATAATAATAACAACAATAATCTGTAGAATAGTAAATATAAAGGAGTAGCAGGAGAAAAGGGCAGCTAGGTGGCACAGTGGATAGAGTGCTGGGCCTGGAGTCACAATGACTCATCTTCCCGAGTTCAAATCTGACTTCAGACATTTATTAGCTGTGTGACCCTGGACAAGTTAACTTAAACCTGATTGCCTCAGTTTCCTTATCTGTAAAAAAAGCTGGAGGGGCAGCTAGGTGGCAGGGGCAGCTAGGTGGTGCAGTGGATAGAGCACCGGCCCTGGAGTCAGGAGTACCTGAGTTCAAATCCGGCCTCAGACACTTAACACTTACTAGCTGTGTGACCCTGGGCAAGTCACTTAACCCCAATTGCCTCAATAAAAAATAAAAAATAAAAAATAAAAAGCTGGAGAAGGAAATGGCAGACCACTCCAGTATCTTTGCCAAGAAAACCCCAAATGGGGTCATGAAGAGTTGGACATGACTGAAACAACTCAATAACAACAACAACAACAACAACAACAACAAACAGAAAATCTTGTCCTAGGACAATTTCTAGCTGAACTCTATTGAAAGGATACAATGAATTAGATGATGATAATCACTGAAATTTCTATATTACTTTTTTTTTTTTTGTGAGGCAATTGGGGTTAAGTGACTTGCCCAGAGTCACACAGCTAGTAAGTGTTAAGTGTCTGAGGTCGAATTTGAACTCAGGTACTCCTGACTCCAGGGCCGGTGCTCTATCCACTGTGCCACCTAGCTGCCCCTCTATATTACTTTTATATTTCCTATTTTACAGAAACAAAAACCAAATAAAACTGAAGTTCAGGGATTAAGTGGTTTACCCAAGGTCATCAGACCAGGAAGTATCAGAGGCAATAACCCTAAACCAGATTTATTGAAAGAATTTGCAATTTATATTGAATTTCACCATTCCATATAAATTTAGGGTTTCAGGTCCCCACCGGGCAAGTTCCAGTTTAAAGACCAAGAAATCCATCCAAGCTTCCTCACCAAGAAACCACTTGAATTTGTGGGATCAGATCATAGCATTTAGATGTAAAAAGTGTCTTAGACATCATTTAATCCAAAAACTTCATTTGATAAATGAGGTTATAGAGGTCCAGAGAGGTTAAATAATTTGCCTGGTAATAGCAGATCCAGGATTCATCAAATCCAGGTGTTACTGCCCCAACTCAGGCACTATTTATATTACAACAATAAATGTTCTTTAAGCACATACTGCATGCAAAGGATTGTACTAGACACCTACTGCATGCAGAGGACTATATTAGGCACCAAGAGATTTTGCTAGGCTCCTTGCTGACATAGTAGTGATTAAATAAAAACTGCCTTGGTTCAGAATTATTTTGATTATAAGAGAATCTATTTCTCCTGGATTTGGGGAACAGCAAAGCACTAGTACTAGTTCAAGTACAAATGGGAGCTTTTAAAATCAGAGACTGGGGGCAGCTAGGTAGCACAGTGGATAGAGCACTGGCCCTGGAGTCAGGAGGACCTGAGTTCAAATCCAGCCTCAGACACTTAACACTTACTAGCTGTGTGACCCTGGGCAAGTCACTTAACCCCAATTGCCTCACTAAAAAAAAAAAATCAGAGACTGGCTTTGGGAGATAAATACCAGACTTTGGAAGCATTGTTTCCATCGAAATAAGAGCCTGAATTAAATCATTTTAATCGGACACGAAACATACTGCCTTTTGCATAGGAGGAACTAAATAAATGTTTGCTGAGTTGAATTTGCTGAATCATTAGACTGACCCAAGCCAAAGACCCCCAGGACTGCCACTGAGTTATGACTATCACAAAGAAAAGGAAACTATGCATTTATTCATGCTTTGCTAATACTGAAGATAATAATGGAATTTATAGAGAACTTTAAGGTTGGCAAAGTGCTTTACATAGGTTATCTCCCTTTGATCCTCACAACAATCCTATAAACGTGGTTATTATTATTACTATTATTAGTGTTATTATTCCTATTTTACAGATGAGGAAGCTGAGGCTAAAAGAGGTTACATGACTGGTCCAGGGTCATTCATCCAATAAAAGATTCAAACTCAGATCTTCTTGACTCAGGTCTAAGGGGTGATCCAATGTGCCACCTATATTAAATGAATAGAAATGGAAGGCCACCAACACAAAGATTTCATTAGGAATAAGGGTGGTAATTCAATATTTACCATGGTTTGCTTTAAGTTACTAATCCAAGAGTAACATAAGAAATCCATGCTGTTAATATTTTTACAATATTTTTGGTAGTTCTGAATTCTTTCCAATGTTAAAAAAACTAAGATCATAATAAATATAAAATTCTTGGTGGTATTGGGGTATGACTTTCCTTTTGATTCTCATCATAAATCTGGGATAATTAAAAATTACTATGCCTTGGTATTTTTACTAGTGGCTCCAATGCAATAAATATTGGTGAGGGAGAAGCTGGCAACATCATGAGGAAAACTGACATTTTCAGAGCCAAATCAAGCTCCTCCAGGCTTGGGCCAAATGTACTGGGGAAGTATGCTGGAGAGGAAGTAATGAATGGGAAGATGAAAACATGCCCAGGGTGGGAATGACGCCTGTCTCTCTTAATAGATGTTTGAAATATTTTGCTATTATAGAAGTATAATGATAGAATAATGGAAAACCACTCACAGGGGGAAAGGGAGAGGAGGGGTTTGAGCTATGAATCATCAGAAAGAGCCTGGGAACCTGCATAGAGTTGGCAACCCAAGCCAAGAGAGGTGTCACCACTCAATAGACTCAGGGGAGATCCATCATCCCTGATCAGCAAATGAGCAGAAGAAGGAGGTATACTTCAGATGGGAAACAGGAACTTTGTGGATGGCTCAGATGAGAAAGTGTACCCCATAACAAGGAAAGAATGTGGAACCTAATTCTCTCTATCAGAGGGAGCTGATACAATGCAGTCAGGTTCTAAAGAAAGATGGCATCCATCATCAAGGTCAGTTGATCATTGACCAGGCTAAGCTGAGATACCAACTTAGAAGAACAGATGGTGAAGTATCACTTAGAACTAGTCATACTAAATTGACTGAACCAGCTTTTATGAGAGATGATTGTTAAATTTTCAGTGTGAGCAGTTAAACCTCTGAAATTGGCAAGCGATATAGATCAAGGCAACTTGATATATTGTTTTGTTGATTGTCTAGACTGAAGAAAGAGACAGGGGAAATGTTAACAATGAAGATTAAATTTTAAAAGTGTGTTATATCTACTTTTTTCTGGATTCTTCTTGTTAAACATTTATCAGAACACCTCAGAAATCGAACAGGATAGAGAGAAATGGGGTGGGGAGAAGGGTAAGACATGTAGAAGATACAAAGGATACTGAAGTCCAAGTTAGTTAATAATGACTTGGGTAGGGAGCAGCTAGGTGGCGCAGTCAATAAAGCACTGACCCTGGATTTAGGAGGACCTGAGTTCAAATCTGGCTTCAGACATTTGACACTAGCTATATGACCCTGGGCAAGTCACTTAACCCTCACTGTCCTGCCCCCCCCCCAAAAATAAAGTATCTTCAATATTTCAGTTTAATTATATTCTCACTAATAAAGACATTCTCGCTGATTAGTTATAAAGCATTTATTAAGCACTTACTATGTGCCATGCACTGTGCTAAGGACTGACAATAGGGAGAAAGGTAGTTCATTTCTTACTGAGCCCTTACTGGGCCTTCTCATCCCACCCAACTCCAGTTCATAGTAATTCTCCATAAGGGTTTGATCTGATATGCTGGGGATCTTCCTCTTAATCTCCTGATATTATTAATGAGTACTGATTAAACACATGAACTATCTATTATCTCTCCTTCTCATGACAGAACTGCCCATTTTTGTTTCCAGTCATTTCTTTAACAATATCTTTAGTGCCACTAAGTTTATCACTGTTAATATGGAAGAGCCTATATGCTCCCATCCTGCACCTCTCTACTGCTCTCTGGGTGAGCCCCCATTATGATTATTTAGAGATTGTGGTAGCCGATGATTTATAGCCATGTGTCATCATTGGAAGAATAATGATGTTTAAAAAAAGATGGGTTTTTTTTATTTAGAAATGGTCAATGTTGGACAGGTTGGAGTGAGTAGGGGAGGGACATTCTTATAGGCAATTGCTAGAAATATGAATTAGTTCAGCTATTCTGATGAGTAATTTGGAATTATGTGATCAAAGTGATTCAGTCGTCTGGGTCAAAAACTCTTTGATTTTGATTTGATTTTGCTCTGACCTGCAGTAGAGTAGAACGGGGGTGCAGGTCGAACAGAGGAAAGATTTTTTCCTAAGCTATTTATTTGTATAATGATTTATAAATAATAATTCATAGAAATACCTGAATATCAACACAGTCTCTTCCTCTGGCCAACTACCCTTCCCCCCCAAAAAAAGTTAGACTGGATTAGGAATACTTCTCTATATGTGTCCCAAACTTACAGATTAAGAAACCCACAGTTATTATTAAGTGACTTTCTATGGTCACACAGCTACCCGAGGACAGAAACAGGATTAGAATTTGGCTCTTCCAGTTCATTGCTCTTTCAACTACACCTGGACCATTCAGCCTATGAGAGTTTAACCCCTTGACCACTTTCTTGACCAGGAAATCCACAGCTTCTACAAAAAGAATTTTATTTTCTGCAATTCAAAAATTGATAACCGAAGACATTATTTTTTCATATCTGTGTCTATTCAAACTACAACCTCTTAAATCTCCCATGGATCCTAGGGATCCATGTCATCATAGAAAACAAATGGTTGAGTCTGGCCATCCAAGCACATTAAATAGACACAATTACATCCCTTAAAAACTTCCTAAATTCAAAATGTGCCATGAAACACATTAGGAATACATATACATGTATGTATGTATATAATATACAGGGTATATATATGTATATGTGTCTATGTATATATACATATATGTGTAGATAGATATGTCAGAACTGAAAATCATTATCTAATGTTCTTGAAAAGAGAGCAACAGTTAGCAAATTAATAAATTAAGCTTCCATATACACATCTGTTGTTGGGTTAAGCTCATTTCATCCTTGCCTCCTGCTACAGTCATTACCATCAACTGTTCCAGGAACACTGCTGGTCCACCAGCAAGAAGATAGGAAGTCCAAAATCCACCAGACATCTGAAGTTCACAAGGTTCTTCTCTGGGCAAGATGGGGAATGGATGAGGAAGGTTCCTTCTCAAGAGACTGAGTGGAACACTCTTTCCTCTCTACTGCCAGGCCCTCAAGTATCTGATTCTTACTAGCCAGATCATTTTATACAGGCCCTAGAGCATGCAACCAAGTTCCTCAGAGAATCTGAATGGATTTCCTTTCCTGATGAACCTAGAGAGATGCCATGGGCTTGTTCACACACAGTGAACAATCAGATATGAGTTTTCATGTTATCATTTCATTTACTTTAAGAGGGGAGGAATAATTAATCTTTGGACTCAATACTCCCTACTCTTATAACAATATCCATAGAAATATATACAGCATATGATGCAAAGTGAAATGTAATGTATACAAAAATAACAGCAATATTGTAAGATGATCTGCTGTGAATGACTTAGGTATTTTCAGCAGTACGATGATCCAAGACAACTCTGAAGAACTTACAAAAAATGCAATCCATCTACAGAGAAAGAACTGATAGTGTCTGAATACAAATTGAAGCATAATTATTTTGTTAGTTACCTTTTCTAAAGTTTTTTTTTGTCTATTTTCTTTCACAACCTTACTGATGTGGAAATGTTTTGCATGACTACACATGTATAACTTATATTGAAGTGCTTGAGGTCTTAAGCGGGGATGGGGAGGGAGGGAGGAAGAGAATTTGGAACATGAAGTTTTAAAAATCGATGTTGAAAGGTGTTTTTACATGTAATTGGCGGGGGGGAATAAAATTCTAAATAAAATGCCAAAAAAGAAGTAAACGCAGCCTAAACAGAGCACGAATTAATAACTACAGATATGTAAAGTAGTTAAATATAAAGTAGTTTGGGAAGGAGGGCAGTAGCAGTTTGGGAGATTATGAAAGGCAACATGCAGAAGATGGTGTTTCAGTTTATCCTTAAAGGAAGAGAGGGACTCAATAGGAAAGAAAGAAGGAGAGAGTGAATTCTAAGCATGTGGGGAAATGACCATTGCAAAGGCATGGTGATAGGAAAGGAGTTGTATATGAGGAACAGAGAAAAGGCTAGTTTGGCTAGATCATAGAGTACAAGAGGAGAAGTAAGAGTCAATGAGGCTGAAAAAGATGGGTTGGGATCAGACTATGAAGAGGAAACAAAGGAATTAATTAAGTAGGGAGTCTATGCTTAAGTACAATTACTTTGGCAGTTGTGTGTAGGATGGAATGGAATGGGGATAGACTTAAGGCAGGTAGACCAATAGGTAGCTATTGCAGTCATCTAGACAAGGGGCAGCTGGATGGCGCAGTGGTTAAAGCACCGGCCCTGGATTCAGGAGTACCTGAGTTCAAATCCAGCCTCAGACACTTGACACTTACTAGCTGTATGGCCATGGGCAAGTCACTTAACCCCCATTGCCTAAAAAAAAAAAAAAAATCATCTAGGCAAGAGGTGAGGAAGGGCTAACCCCAGACCAGTAAATGATTAATGGTTAGGGAAATGGCACACTAGGTCCTTGGCTTGGTAGCAAAGAATTTGAAACAATATGGGCACACATCAACTGAGAAATAGCTTAAAATACAGACTATGAATATAATAGAATGTTGTTGTGAGAGAAGAAATGATAAATATGAGGAATTCAGAGAAATGTGAAGATTTCTATTAAGAGATCCAGAGTACAATAAGGAGAACCAAGATAGGAATATATGTGCTGATTACAACAATATAAATGAAAATATGAATGAAAGGAATCCAAACACTGAGTAAATAAAAAACCAGTAACGGGACTAGAAAATAGATAATGAAACCTATCTCTTTTGTGAGCAGAGAGGTGAGGGACAGCTGGGGCAGAATGTTGTCAGGCATGGTTACCCTATTGGGTGTTTTGTTTAATTAAATTTTAAATTTAAATATTTTAAATTAAATTTTAAAATCTATCTCCTTTTCCTCTCACCTCTTCCCTTTCCATATTGAAAAAAAAAACACAAAAGAATTCTTACAGCACAATATGGATATTTTAGTTTGTTTTTCTTTGTTACAAGGAAGGGCTCCATTTGGAGAAGATAAAAGAGGCATTTCCTGAAAACTACCATGATGTCAAAACAAATAACATAATTAAAACTTTCAAAAATTTAAAGCATAGACAATCGACTCTCAACATCATCTAATCAGATTTATGACTTGCTTGTGTATACCCAACACAAACCTCCATTGCTTCAACATTGAACTGTCAAATCACTCTTTAAAAAAAAAAAAAGACAGGGGGCCTTCGGTTCCAGGAGCCTTTGCTTAATGCACCTGATCTCATAGTTCTGCAGCTTCTCAATTAAGAAAAGTGAGGGGGGAAAGTCAAAGAACCCTCCTCACAGAGCTCCATCTATTCTTGTCTTAAAAGTATCCCCTTTCTCAACAGTACCTACAACTATGCATTTAAAAATACAGGAAAATAGAGTTCTCCCAGGCAGCGATGCCCGGTTAAGGGAAAGCCTCTTTTTCAGGCACAGGGCTCAGAGCAACTACATTCAATTGCTAGGTGATGACACATTGTGGTGCAGATAATGTTCTACATGGGGAAAAAAAGAAAAAGAAAATACAAAAGCAAAACTCTAGGTTCCCCATATATTTATATACCTGAAGGAAACCACTGAGAGGAACCTGCATGAGATATCAGAAATTGGAGCTTTCAAACATGCTATTTCACCTTATCACTCTTATCTGTTATATATTAAAAAAATACAAACAGCTGCATTTAAAGATAAGGGACCGGAAAGGTGTTCTGCATGATGCCCAGATGTTTCTGAAATCCTTTCCCTGTTAAACTTATCTCCAGAACTAAAGACACCTCTAATCTTTTCTAATGGCTTAATCAAATGAAATAAATGGCTTGGCAAAAATATCTTCTTTAAAAACTTACACTCCTAGTTGGGAGGGAGGAGGGGAAAAAACACAACAAACCAGCAGGCAAGGTTTTCCAATCCCTACCCCAAGAAGTAGCAAGGCAGAGATTAGCTACATAGCATTCAGCCATTATTCAGCTGAGTTTATTAATGCTCTTTGTCATAGACCTGCAGCTACAAAGGTACTAGGAATCTTGGGGGGTCATGATACCACCACTTGGGTACTGGCATGGGAGGCAACATGGTAGAATAGAAAGAGTACTGGCTCTGGAAGAAGGAGCTGGATTCAAATCCTGCTTCTGATGCCTACTATCCATGTGACATTCAGTGAGTCACTTAAGCTCCATGGGCCTCAGTTTCCCCATCTATAAAAAGAAAACACTAGCCTTGATCTCAGAGGATTGGATAGAGCATTGGGTGGAGACTCAGAAAGGGTCAAGTTCAAATCTAGCCTCAGATACTCAATTCCTGTGTGACCCTGGGCAAACCATTTAATCCTTGTGTCTGCCTCAGTTTCCTCATACGGAAAATGAGAAAAATAATAGCACCTACCTCCCAGGTTTGTAGTAAGGATAAAATAAAATGATGTTTGTAAAGCGATTTGCAAACCTTAAAGGCTATTTAAGTGCTAGCTGCTATTATTAGCAATTTCATCATCACCACCACCATCATTATTATTATAGATCTAGGTCCATGATGGTATGACCATCAATTCCTGAAATGATTCTCCCTCCAGAAGAGATTACCAGCCCTTGATCCTTATGCATGGGATAAGTAGTACTTAGCTGTGGGAGATCAAGCAAGTCATCCCACTTCTTTGGGATCAGTTTCCTCATATGTAAAATAAGGAATGAAGGGAACAGGATTAGTTGATTACTCAAAATTCTGTGTTCTAAAATGAGAATGCCTCCATCTCTACCGCCCTGCGAGTCTTTGAAACTACAAAAAAAGATGGTTAAAAAGGGACCCGAGGTTGGAGCAGAGGGTCACAAAGGGGAATGGAAACTTAAATGTTACCTAATCCAAACAAGAAAGGTTAGGAGATTTTCTTAAAGTCATGTAGGCACATATCCAAGAACTGAACTGAAGTCCTATGAATCACTTCCATACAGGAAAGGGACAAACAGAATGGAAACTAGGGAAGCTTTTTAGGGATGGGGGAGGGGAGGAAGTGAAGAAAAGAGGGGAAAATAGGAAAAGAAGATGAGGGAGAAGACCAGAGAAGGAAGAGAAAGGAGACTGAATCATGAAAAACAATAAAAAATATGAACTGTCCGCAAACTTAATCCCATTCAGTCCTATGTGGCTGTTCAGTTGTTTTAGTTGTGTCCAATTCTTCAGTGACCCCATTTGGGGTTTTGTGGCAGAGATCCTGGAGTGGTTTGCCATTTCCTTCTCCAGCTCATTTGACAAATGAGGAAACTGAGGCAAACAGGGTAAAGTAACGTGCCCAGGGTCACACAGCTAGTAAGTGTCTGGAGTCAAATTTGAACTCAGGAAAATGAGTTTTCCTGACTCCAGACCCAGTGCTCTGTGCACTATGGCGCCACCTCACAGTCAGTAGACTCTTATAGTCCCAGCCCATTCTATCACCATACGAACAAGAGTTGAAGTTCTGAGAAAGAATAAAGGTCCACTTCCCCCTGACCTCTATATTCTAGCCATATGTAAGCAACAAAACCCAGAACTTTAAAACTGTAAGGAACTTTAGAGATTAGCTTGGTCCATATCAATAGTTCTACCTTCTTAGGAACTCCTAAAGGCTGTCTATATAATGAGCTGGACATAATGCCCTTTCTCCCTAGGCATTCAATAAGGGCTTATTATCATTATTTTTAAGTGGTTATGGAGAAATGTCATGATTATATAAAGATCCTATAGAGACAGCATGACAGTGGACAGAGAGTCAGCCTCAAACCCATGAAGAACTAGATCCAATCCTTGTGGCTGGGTGAAATTGCATGACTCACCAGGTGATAGGACAGCCACAGGGGTCTATCACACACACACACAAGATTATGAACCCCTGCTTTATTGTGAGGAAGGAACGGTCGCATCCTGGAGCAGCAAAGAGAATTCTGAACTTTGAATCACAATGGTCCATCTTAGAATCCTGTCTCTTTTGCTTACCAGCCATGGACAAGTCCCTAACCCCTCTGAGCCTCAAATTCTTCATCTGTAAAATGGATAACAAATGGAAAATTAATAACAAAATCATTGAGAGTTATGTCAAAGCATTATTATTGCTATTTTAATAATAATAAAGCATATAAATTTAGGACCTTATTATCAATGCATCCATATGAGATCATACCACAAACAAGAAAGATTCAAATGGAAAAGTTGATTTTTCTGCTATTATATTAGATCTGAAAGCATCATGTGACCTCAACAACATTGTATCCACATGTATGGAGAAACATAAGGGACACTGCATCCCACAAACAGCACACAGGCCTGGCATGGTGCAATTGCAAGAAGGAACCCCAGAGGCAGACTTCAAGAAGAGAATCCTACAAGGATGGGGATGGATGGTTTCTGAAGAGGGATAATGGACTCATTGGGGTGGCTGGGGTGGGGGAATGAGGCTTTTCAAAAGAAAAATATTTCAATCACAAGAGCTGGCACTTTGTTTAAAAATCTACATGGAGGGGCAGCTAGATGGCGCAGTGGATAGAGCACCGGCCCTGGATTTGGGAGTACCTGAGTTCAAATCCGGCCTCAGACACTTAACACTTACTAGCTGAGTGTGACCCTGGGCAAGTCACTTAACCCCAATTGCCTCACTAAAAAAAAAAACTACACGGGAGGGGCAGCTAGGTGGCACAGTGGATAGAGCACTGGCCCTGGATTCAGGAGGACCTGAGTTCAAATCCGGCCTCAGATATTAACATTTACTAGCTGTGAGACCTTGGGCAAGTCACTTAACCCTCATTGCCCTATTCAAAAAAAAAAAAAGTAATCCATCCAACCCCATCACTTTACAGAGGGGGAACCTGAGGTTCAGGGAGGCCACACAGGTAGTAACGGAGAGAAGCAGGATCTGAACCCAAATCTTCTGTCTCCAGAACCCATGTTCTTCAATCCCAGGTCTCTTTTAGGTGCTTAGCCAAGTGATGATTTTCATAGTTGTATTTTATTTTGTTTTTCAGGAGGAGGGAAGAAAGTCATTCCAGAGCTTACTGTACACAAAGGGGCAGCTCCAAATAATACCGAATATTTCAAGTTTGCTGAAAGTAAAAGGGTATAAAAGAAAATAGCAGAGGACTGGGGTAAATGGGCACAGAAGGGAAACTCCATGAGGAAAGAAGCTTGAACCAAGCTCTCCAATGGGGCAGTGAAGGAAAATCTCCTAAAAGATGACAATGGTTGTTCTCTCTCCCAGAAGTCAAAAAAAATCTCAGAGAAGCGTGGGGTATAAGGGAGACCCCAGAGTATGGAGATGGGGTAAAAACCAAAGAACTTAGATCTGATACTCATTCACCATATATCAGAATGAGAGCCTATTGTTAGGGAGGGAGCAGGGAGACTGGCTGCTCCTGGCCAGTATCTATGACCACAAGGAAGAATCGTCATCATTTGACCACCTGAGGACCAGATCCAGAGTGACCAAACACAGAATAATCTGAGATAAGGGAGAAAAAGGAAAAGGCAGCGCCTCATTCAAGGAACAAAATGGTAGACCAGAACAAACAACTCCATAGCACCAGCATATTCAGAGAGAGGCATCCGTCCCTCAGTCACTCCCTGTGTGACCTTGAGGCTCCTCATCTGTAAAATGAGGGGGCTGGTCCACCCTTTCGGCTCTAAATCTAGGTTGCTCTAATTCTTAGTAAGGGCTGGTTTAAATAGGTAACTTTCCCTAAGACCCCAAGGAACACTGGGGCATACAGAGCCAGGATTTTATCCTTTGAAATTCTCTTTGGTAACTGGGAGGGTTACTTACAGAGCTAATGCAAAGGGAGAGGTCATGAACTCTTCTCTATTTATTTACTTTTTAATTTTGTTTTTAATGAAAAAAGAAAGATGTGTAAGAGGGCTGGGAGGCTGGAGGCTGACAAAAGGAGGCCTTAAAGCTTTCTTCCCATTGTGTGGCCTCTGCCTCCCCTCTGCTTCCCTCAAAGGGGGAACCTGTGCATTTCAAAGTCTCTTTAGATCTTACAAAATAATAAACATGGATGGCAAGTTATTCCTTCTTGCTAATAAAGCCGATTCTTTGTTCCTTCCTAAAGGTCATTTACACCCTGTAATGTACTAAGAACAGGGGGCCAAGGGACCGCAAGGAAATGTAATGGGTAAGTCCTCTAGTCTCCCTCCCACTATTAGCCAGAATCTCCTTAAAATCCAACAATGTTTCATTAGCTAACAAGTGAGACATTTTACTTTCAATGAATGAAAACGATAATAAAGAGTTGCTATATTTTAAAAAGTAATGAATGTAATTTTTGCACTGTTTTATGTTGCTATAAAAAGGAGCCTTAAGTGTACTTTGAGTCTGCTCTTCTTTCTTTAAGTCCCATAATTTATGCAGATAAATGTTGGATGAATTGAAGCCTGAGCAGTATTCGTATTGCTATCCATAAAAGTACTTAGCCATCATTTTCTTTCTCCCCTATTTATATGTGTCTCGATATTACAAAAAATCAAGTTACCAACATTAAAAAATGATATATCGTCATCGGAAAGAACTGAGGCATAACACGCAATAATAAATTATTCGTCTTTGAAGGGGAAAGCCAAGTTTAAAAAGATACCAAGGCATTTGGACTCTTTTCAAACCCTGGCTGGCTCGGGTAGCCTGGGAAGGGACAAAAAAAAGTGCCACCCTGCTGAGCATTGCCATCAACGGTAGATTTGCTGACGGAAAGGCAAGGGCAGATCAATGTCTGAGATAATCCTCCAAAAGAATATTCCTTTACTGAACAGTTGTAAGGTGAAGGAAATCCAGCCCTCATTTCTAAACTCTTGGGGATGGGGTGGGAGTTGGACACTTGCTTCCCTGGAGCTTCAAAGCGATGATTCATCCTTGGGCCAGGGAAGAGGAAAAGTTACATCAGGAACCAAACCCTCCTCCCTGACCTTGTCTCCCATCCTAACAAAATAGCCCCATGGAGAAGTGCTCTCATCCTCTGGGAAAGGACGGATCCCTCTCCTCCTGCCTCCCAGCCATGTGAAAAATAGCTCAATCAAATTTGTAGCATTGGTCCTTAGACTAGCTTCTGTGTTGCATCCCTAGAAATGTGAAGAAGGGAGTTGATAAACAGAAGAGGA
Source organism: Dromiciops gliroides (assembly GCF_019393635.1). NCBI lineage: Eukaryota > Metazoa > Chordata > Mammalia > Microbiotheria > Microbiotheriidae > Dromiciops > Dromiciops gliroides. The sequence continues at coordinate 55,833,045 of NC_057862.1, read as the reverse complement.
CTTTAGGGGCTTTTTCAAAGGGGGTGAAGAAGAGACCATTGGGGAAATTTCCTTAAGGACTTATTGATCATTTAAGAAAGCTCAAAGAAGGGGCACAGTGACCTAACCAATAACCAGCATATGTCCACTTAGAGCCATTTTACAAACATGTGACAAGGCTAATGGTAGAATCCAGAGGGATAGAATAGTGGCAAAGCAGTGAGATTTAATAACCAAATGACTGCTTTGGGATTTTAGACATTCTTCATTATTAGAACCTCACTATTCTTCCTGCTCTTTGGTTTTTAGGTGGTGGGTGGAAGGGAGAAGAAGGAGAAGAATGGGGAACTTGTTATTTTAAGCATATATTAGTGCGGGTAAAAAGTTAACTGAAAAAGCATATTAGGAAGCCCTTTTCTTCTTCCCCACGCCATCCCGCCCAGTAAAAACAGAAGGTACCATTTAGTAGGAAATATATGCTCGATTAAATCTATAATTTCATTGATGTGAGAATTCCCTCCAGCAAGGCAGAGTCCAATCCATCCACGCCTTTCCATCCTGAGCAACATTTGTCCATGCTCTACCAAAAGATCAGTATAGCTAGCCCACCCGTGTGTTGGAAACTTTCCTCCCTTTCTTCTGAAATTGCAATCATGGCAGTGGATCAATCTGGCTTTCAACTTGTCATCTCTACCCCTCTCCTATATAAGCAGCCCATCTTTTCTTCTTTTCCTACAATTTCTTGATGGAGTCACTGATTCCTGATCATCTTTAGTGTTCATTGTGGGCTATATGTTTCAGCAGGCTCACATTCATCACATCTTTCTCCGCCATCTTCTGTTTAGTATTCACACATTCCGAGTTCTTCAGAGGCAACTGTAGCCCATGTCTCTCTGCCATTTAACAAACCAAGTGGAACATTTAAGTTGAGGGTCTGTAACAGCCCCATATTGGAGCAATGAAAAGTTGAATAAAGAGTCATCGACAACTAGCCCCAACTTAATACTCACACTCAGGTGGTTCACACCAACATTTCTGCTTTAAAGACTGGATTCTTGGGGCAGCTAGGTGGCACAGTGCATAGAGCACCGGCCCTGGAATCAGGAGTACCTGAGTTCAAATCCGGCCTCAGACACTTAACACTTACTAGCTGTGTGACCCTGGGCAAGTCACTTAACCCCAATTGCCTCACTTAAAAAAAAAAGACTGGATTGTTCTCTCTGCACCCCACTTCCTCAGCCCACATTTAATAATTCCTTCTAATTCCTGAAATCATTAGGCACAATAATAAATCAACTTAGCCCCCATCTTCTAATACCTCTAGCAGAGAATGAAAATACTCAGAACTAAATGTTCTACCAGGAACCAAGGCGCTCACCCTCCCAAAGATAGGCCGACATTTATCCCTATCAGGTCTGTAGCTCTTCCCTGTTTTGGTCCTCAAAAATTTCATTTGTACTCCCCCTTCTTCATTAATTCAAACCTGGCTCTCATTCAAGGCATGGCTCATACTCCACCTCGGCTGTGAAGCCTTCCCTGACCACAGTCCATCAATCTCCTGCTCTTCTCTTATTCTCCAAGCCACAGAATCAGGTTTAAGAGCACAAATGGGCATAGGAGATCATCTTGCCCAGAGGTCTGGGATTGGTTTGTATTTTTTAATATTTTATTGTACTTGAACAATAACTGGTTTCCTTTGTAATCCTGTGTATTATATTTTATGTGGTTAGAAACATGATTCTGAGAAGGGGGTTGTAGGCTTTCCCAGACTGCCAAAAAGGGTCTGTGACATACAAAAAAGGTTGAGAAGCCATGATCTCATGCAACCCCTCCAACTCCTAGAGGTGTTGGCCAAGATCATCTAGTTAATAAATGGAAGAGCTGGGATGGGAATCGATGGAATTGTGACTTCACATCCATGGTTCTTTGCACTGTACCAATGCCTTTGCTTGTAGATAATACATGTGGGTAGGGACTAAAGCAGCTCTATTTTTTATTGCACCTATGATTTCATTGGGGAAGCCAGAGCTTAGTAGAGGAGGCCTTCTCTGAATCTACTTCTTTTATGTAGGGATTGGGGGAAGGGGGTGTGGATATATAATTCCATTTGGTGAAAAGTGAAGGAAACACCCTGCCCTACACATGCAGACTGGTGCCTGCTCTGAAACTCCCCATTTTAGAGAATGGCCTGGGACACTGAGAGATGTGTCCCATGTGTCACTGGTGGGGTTTAAACCCAGTTCTTCCTGACTATAAGGGCAGCTCTCCCTTCACTACTCAATAGATACCTCAAGCATTATTATCCTTATTTTATAGATTTAAAAAAATAAAATGGTAGGGTATGGTGGATAAAGAGATGAGTTCAGAGTCAAGAAAACAGGGATTCAAGTCTTGTCTCTGACATATTGGCTGCATGACCCTGGGCAAGTCACTCAACCTCTCGATGCGCTCTTGGAAACTCTCCAAAAAATGTAGAAGAATAGTTCCAGATGTGCATTGCCAGAGGGAGTTTCCTCACCCAGAACTTCATTCACCAGTTAAATTATGTTCAGTTATTTTTCAGTCACGTCTTCCTCTTTGTGACCCACATTTGGGGTTTTCTTGGCAAAGATACTGGAGCAGTTTGTCATTTCCTTCTCCAGCTCATTTTACAAATAAGGAAACTAAGGTAAATATTAAGTGATTAAATATTTATTATTATTAATTATTAAAGAGTAAGATTAAGTTACTTGTTCAGTGTCACTCAGATAGTAAGTGTCTGAGGTTAGATTTGAACTCAGAAAGATGAGTCTTCCTGACTCCAGATCCAGCACTCTGTTCATTGTGCCACCTAGCTCCTCACAATTAAATTATAGATCCTGATGTGTGTTTTTTTTAATTACTAAAGAAATAGACTCAGAGAAACTCTCCCTTACAAAGCTCCATCTTTTCTTTCTTTCTAAACATTCCCAAATGGACTCAACTAATGTGTGTCAGAGTCAGGATTCAAATTTAGGTCTCTCAGGACTGTGGGTTCAATGATTTTCCCATGATAGTGCCTCCAGATTAATAAGAACCATCAGAGTTCAGACTACTGAGGGTGATAATGGCCACCCTCGTCTTTCCAGATAGCCATCCGTGCTCATCCCCTTTGTAACTATACAAATCCTACAAATGAGGATTCTCTAATAATCCTGGCTGGGTTGGTAAGAGAAGGCTTCTTAGAGAAGCAGTTCATGCTCAATGGTGGAGTTATAGGGAAATACCCACCCCATCCCAGCCCCTGAGTTCAGTTCACATGGTAAGTTCCCAAGAAGGTTCATCAATGGAAACAGTCAAATGATGAAAAAAGAGCAAGCAGAGAATGAGGTTTCCCTCAGCTATTTCCCTCACAGAGGTCCTATAGAGAGACTAGTACAATAGTCCAGATGAGAGGCAGTGAAGCAGGGTGGCAGCACTAGGGATGATAAGGAGACAATGTAGTGGGGATGTATGGAATAATGCAGTATCTGCCCTACTTGACTCTTAGGAGTGTCAAAGGGACGCACCTTCCTCCATGACCCTCTGCGGCTCCCTTTTCTATGTTGTCTTCTCCCATGCGATTATAAGCTCCTTGAGCGACTCTTTTTCTTTTTTTTTTTTTTTTTTTTGAATTTGTAAGCCTAGCACTTGGCGAAGTGCCTGGCACAGAGTAGGCACTTAAGAAGTGTTTATTGACTGACTATTATCAGGGTCTCTCTGTCTTCACCAGTCAACAATCCCAACCCATTTACTTGTAAATTCTTGTTGATTTCTTTCTTTTTTTTTGCAGGGCAATGGGAGTTAAGTGACTTGCCCAGGGTCACACAGCTAGTAAGTGTCAAGTGTCTGAGGCCGGATTTGAACTCAGGTCCTCCTGAATCCAGGGCTGGTGCTTTATCCACTGCGCCACCTAGCTGCCCCCTGATTTCTTGACCCCAAACTGACAACTGACAAAATAAATCAACCTTGCAAGGAGGGCTAGATTTAGAGTCCAAGAATCTGGGTTGGAATCTGAGCCCTGCCAATCCCTGTGTGATCTTGGACAATTCAATTCAATTCAAATAACCTATATGAAGCATCTCTTTTGTGCGTTGTACTGTGACAGATCAATCACTCTGGGCCTCAGTTTCCTCAACTGTAAAATGAGGATAATGAGGGGGCAGCTAGGTGGTGTGGTGGATAAAGCACCGGCCCTGGATTCAGGAGGACCTAAGTTCAAATATGGCCTCAGACACTTGACACTTACTAGCAGTGTGACCTTGGGCAAGTCACTTAACCTTCATTGCCTCACCAAAAAAAGAAACAAAGAAAAAAGAAAATGAGGATAATGATATCACCTATCTCCAATGGTTGTTGTGAGGCTCAAATAAGATAATATTTGTTAAAAGCATTTAACATAGTACCTGACACATAGTAGGTGCTATATAAATGTTTATTCTCCCCTTCCAGTTCTGACATTTGATCAGAAGCAGCTCCCATCAATAACAGCAGAGTCAGATTTTGAGTCCCTAAATATCCTTGTCCCCAACCCCCACCAAAAACAACCCCCCAAAAATGCTGCTTTGGTCTCCCCCTAAAAATAGCCTGGCATTATTGCAGGGGTCAGGTTCTTGGCCCCCAGAAGCCCTGAAGAGTAAACAGGGTCCCTGCCAAACTGGGCTCTCAACACTGAAATCAGGGCTCAGGAGCTTCCAAAAACAAGAACAGCCCTTTGCAAAGGGTTACAACAGCACACCAGGGTTATGCAAGCTGCCCAAGTCTAGTTTTCAAAACATTTTACACCAAGGAGCTCAAGTTAATGATTACTTTGCCAAATGGAAATGAGTTATGTCTTTCTGTCATCTGCAGTGGCCATTCGGGCTGGCCGATACCACCAGCTGCCAAAAGTAGACGCTTACCCAAAGACCAAAACTATGTCGGAAAGTGACGCGAAGCCTCACCGGAGACAAGATAGAATTTTCACTTCATAAATCAGGGAGAAGCTCCCAAAACCGGCCAGTCAAATATATACATGCTCTACTGGATGAAATATTTTGTTAATTCACTCCATTCAGGGTAAACTGATTTATGGCTTTACTTCATGAACAAGTAATTTTTAATGTAAATAATAAAACCCGCTAACCGTATATTCCTGTTGCACAGGGAATGGCAAAGTTTTTATATGAATTAATTAGGTGATTTTTCACTAGAACAGATTCTTGCTTTTACTTTGAGAGACATTTTTTTCCTCCTTAGGTGTCCCCCTCCCCAAACCCTTTACATTGTCTCATAAAAGTATAAGTGAAAAGGATAAATGTGTATATATGTACACGTGTGTGTATGTTTCTCCCAAAAGCACTGAGGGATCATGGGTAACAAAATTCTTAGCATCACAGTATAAACACCACCCATTCTTCCAATGAAGTGAAATTACCTATAAATTTTACATCTTGTTTAGAGAGCCTGTCCAATTCATTTGTCCATTGTGTCTTTTCTAGGAAAATAAACAAAACACATGCAACTTTATGTTATTTCAATCCCCCCCCTTCCTCCCCCCCCAAAAGTGTAAAATTAATGGCAGGATAGAGAACACATAAGTTATTTTGCAAAAGAATCTGCAGAGATTCCTTTCACAGGCCAGAGGATTCCAGTTGTCAAAATGAGCAGGCCTGCAGCTTCATTTTTCCTCTGTATTTTATCACAAGGATTTTCATCATCCTTAGGAGACTGGGGTGGGGGGGGGGGGGGGAAGAAGCAGCATTAGCAAAAATTACTTTTGCATCCGGTAATCTGTCTAGGACACTGAGAGTGAGAAGTCCCTTTCTGAAAACAAAGTCACAATACTTTCTCTTTTTTTCTTCCCTTTAGTTTTTGAGAATTTGATTGTTTTTGTTTTTTCTGAAATGGAATTTTTCCAGCTTTTTTACTTAAAAAAATTTTTTACAGAGTTCAGTGGAAAAGTAATAAGAGCCTCAGAACCTCAAAAGACAATATTGCCTCCAAAAGAAGGACAATTTATACTTAGCACAAGCTCCCTGTGCCCAGGAGAGTAGGCTTATTGTAGCTGTGATCATATATACACAGAAAGAAAGGAAGACCCATTCTCAAGTCCCCAAGCTTTCTTGGTCACTTGCGTCCCATTGAACAGGGATGGAGAGACAGAAAAAGGCAAGTATCAAACCAGAGCACTTCCTCATTAGAGGCTAGAGTCTTCCCTTATGGAATTTTTCACATTTTCAGAAAGTCAAAGTAAGGACCTCAGGATCCAGGGAGTCCATCATTACAGCCAATGAATGCATCCTTCAAATGGTCACTCCAGCCTTTGCCTAAATGCTTCTAGGGATTGTCAAAACCTTGAGTAGAAGTCTTAAGGATTTTCAATAGGAGTAGAGCGGCCATTCTTCAATCCCTCAAAAAGAGGAAAAATAAGAGTTACTGAGAAAAAGGGGAGAAGGGAAGAAGGATGGCAGGAATGAGTGTGTGTGTGTGTGTGTGTGTGTGTGTGTGTGTGTGTGTGTGTGTGTGTGTACACCTCAACACTGAGGGGCCATTAATTAGGCTATGCCTGACTGCTAGCAATGCAGTCATTCTCTGCAGCTCCGTGTCTGCCTGGGACTGGTGTGAGGTTGGGGAATCTGGGTAGCCTTCTCCATGGCTCTGCCCTGTTGGCGTTGATTGTGTATGATTAATGATTTAAAGGAATAAAAAGAGAAAGGTCAACTTCTGAGTTCAAGACAGAGCAGCTACACAGGGAGTAATTAAGATACTTGTGTAAGCATGATTAATAAGCACAAACTGGCACTCTGGGCAGTAAACAAGATGCAAGCAGATGGTTAGTATGAAAAGGGTGGTGTGGTTTTTTTTTTTCCTAAAAAGCAATTTTTCAGCAGCTTGTAAACTTGGCTTGTGAATTGCTCTCCCTCCCCTCAAGTCCCCCCAAACTCATTATCTCCACAACCTAAAAGAAAGCTTGAGTGGACTCCTTCGGTACTCATCCATTCTTCTTCGTCTTCTTCCTCTTCTTTTTTTTTTTTTTGACTTTGGGTTATTTTATTTTATTGCAGATAACTAGAGTTTGCATGTAAATGGATGAGGCTCATCTTTGTTTCACGCTGCCTTTTATGTCAAGAGAGCCATGAATTGTGGAGCCTGACAAGGCGACTCACGGCAAAGCCTTTTAAATTCCCGCCCCGCTCTTCTTTCTGGCTGTCATGTGATGGGCAGAACAGAGGCGTCAATGGCGGTATATCTGCAGAGAGTTGGCAGGCAGGTGTCAGAATGGTCCAGCAGGCACCCCTAACGAACACTAATCAGCCCTGGTGTTCTTTTACAATCCATATCTAATTCGCAAGTTTCATTCTTTCTGAAAAACAATTACTAGGTTTTGAAGTTCATTGTGCATTTACTCAACTGTCTCTTCATATTAATGTAAAGTGGGAACAAGAAAAAATGGAGTCAGCGGGGAAGGGACATCAAAGATGTTAAGAGTGGGTGAAGGCTTTATTTTAAAGCAATATAATTACAGATGCGGGTAATGTTTTACAATAAATTTAAATGCAAAAGGTGTAGCCTGTGCCACAAAGATTATATAGAGAGATGCATACAGAGATATGTCTCCAGTAGTTGGTATCACAGAACTCAACACCAACTCACATAAATGGTGTCTTATGGAAGCAAAGAGGTGCTTGCAATGTCAAGAAAATGAGGGTGTGCATCTCTTCAAAAGTATGCGAATCATATGCCAGAAAGCTCTAATGCCCACAAAGAATTCATCTGAAAGAAAGGGGAAGGTATAGTGGGAGCAGGAGGAAATGGGGGGAAATGCTTTTAGGATGATTTCATAAACACTGAATGTCTTTTCTTGATTCTAAGTTTAAAACTGGGTTATGTCTCCTCTGGACTTCTCTGACCAGCGGGCAGACTGGTTTTCATATGGGCAGCTGTGTGTACTGTGTGAGGAATGTCCTATGTGTGTCACTTCTGACTGGTCTCAGAGTGCAGGTAAAATAGGTCCCTGGTCCCTCCTCAGGTAGCTTTCAAAGTTGACCCATCTCAGCTTTTTGTAGTTGGCTCTGTCCATTTAGTCTTCCCCATTGCACTACTATGCATCAACAGGTTCTTGGAGTAAGATGGAAAAAATTAAAAGGATCACCTCAGGGCAGCTAGGTGGTACAATAGATAGAGCACTGGCCCTGGAGTCAGGAGGACCTGAGTTCAAATCCGGGCTCAGACACTTGACACTAGCTGTGTGACCCTGGGCAAGTCACTTAACCCCAATTGCCTCACCAAAAAAAAAAAAGGTATCACCTATGACCCCCATCATTTGACAGATGAGGGTACTGAGGCACAGAGAAATTGTAACTTTCTGAAGATCACACAAGGAATAAAAAAATAGCATTCAAACCCAGATCCTTTCATTCCAAGTCCAGTGATTTTTCCATTACTACCTATAAAGTAGTCCCTCCTTAGTCAATGTATGGTGGAAGAATATTCAAAAGCAGCAGCAACAATAACAATAACAACAACCGCTTTTATACATATATATATATATATGTGTATATATATATATATATATAAATCCCATTTGATCCTCACAACCAGCCTCTTTTTACAAGTGAGGAAACTGAGGCTCAGAGAAGTTGGGACTCACACAGGGTAATATACTTTATAAGTGTCTGAGCTGGGATCTGAACACAGGTCTCTCTGACTCCATTCTCAGAGCTCTATGCACTAAGCCACACTGCCTCTTACAAATGGCCCAATACTACCATCCAATGAAACACTTATTTGTGCTAAAAACTGGCTCAGGATATCAACTCAGTCTACATTTGAAAAATACTATCTTAAGGACAATTTCAGAAAGGCCTAGAAAGACTTGTATGAAGTTATGTATAGTAAAGAACCAGGAGAACATCATACACAAGTAACAGCAATATTGTTTGATGAAGAACTGTGAATGACTTAACTAGTCCAAGCAATGCAATGATCCAAAACAATCCCAAAGGCCTAATGATGAAGCATACTATCCACCTCCAAAGAAAGAACTGATATGGATTGAACACAGACCGAATCATACTATTTGTCATGTCCTTTCATTTTTTCCCTTTTATTTGAGTTTTCTTGTACAAAATGACTAACATGCTAATGTTTTAGATAATTTCACATGTATAACCTATATCTGATTGCTTATCACCCCAAGGAGGGTGAAGGGAGGGAGGGAAGGAGGAATAGAATTTGGAACTCAAAACTTTAAATAAAAATGTTTATTATTTGAAAACATACTGCCTCAGAAACATCTTTCTTGTCATTTGTGAACCTCCAACTTCTTTCTCAATATGGTCAATAAATTGAAATAGATCCTAAATCTTAATTTTATCTTCATCCCTTTAAGCAGCTTTAAATATGTCAATATCTCCCAAATATATCTAAGTATATGGACTTAAAGTTGTCAACCATAAATTGATTTTTATAGTTGCATGATGATCCATAAGTTGGCGAATGCCATAAAAAGATCCTGGTTCACATATGTTATTTGGGCTGATAATAATGCATAAATTTAACTTCTAGAACATGAAATATTATTTAGGATAAAGACACTAATCCTTTAATAGAGGGACTACTGCTCAAAACAGGGGGAGCAGCCAGAAAGAATCCCTGTGTACCCAATATACCGTCATCATCATCTCTGAAGTTGACGAATTGAATTGCACAATATTCTACTCATGTTAACTAATAAAACCAAACAAATCATAAATGACTGCCATGCAACAAAGAAGAACTTTTGTCATACAAAACCTTAAGATAAGTATGAAAACAACGTAGCTAATATGGAAATGCTTTGCATGACTGCACATATATAACCTATGTCAAATGCTTGCCTTCTCAAGGAGAGGGGAGGGCAGGGGAGGGAAAGAGAATTAGGAATTCAAATTTTTGAAAAAGAAAGTTAAAATGTTTTGTTTAAATGTAATTGAGGGAAAAAAATTTTTAAAGAATTAAATGAAAACAAAAAAAAAGTAAGTGCAAAAAAAAAAAAGCCTAAAGTTGCCAACCCAAAATACTGTGTGTGTGTGCCTGCCTTTCCTTGGTCCTCTCTAAGAGATCTTCAAGCACATGAAATAGATGAAATCAGCCCCCTGAGCATGGCTCACTTGCCACAGACTTTTTGTCAAGTGATCACGTGAAAATAACTATAAGCCCAAGTGCAGACCAAAGAGCAGTCGATGATACTCAGGATGGATTTCTCAATCAATCGTTGGTTCAACCAGTATTTGTGAAGAACCTAATGTGTTCAACACATCATGGATCCAGGCAATAGAACAACTGTTCAAGGCAGTCCTAGCAATAGAAGACTTACAATTAAGGTGGGGAGAGGGCAATGTAAGTTCCTTGAGGGCAGGGACTATTTTGTTGTTTGTCTTTGTGCCCCACACCCAGTAGAGAGCATAGAAGTAGTAGATGCTTAATAGAGGATTGCTGCATTGTTTTAAAAAGATCATAAGATTACAGATTTACAGTTGGAAGGGATCTTAGAAGTCAGGTCCAACCCCTTCATTTTATAGAGGAAATTGAGGCCCAGAAAGATTAAGTGATTTGCCTAAGGTTACATAGGTATTAAAGGATAGATTGAAATCTGAACCTAGGTCCTCTAACTCAGAGAGCTGGAAGGGACCCCTAAGACAGGGGCCTGATGGTAAATGTTCAACAACCAGGCTCTCCAATATGTGCAAGACATACTTTTCAATTTAATTTGCATTATTAACATCTCAATCACTTTCTTAAGTCTGAACAATCAACAAAACAATAAATCAAGCCCTGATTTATACTGTTTGCCAATTTCCAAAGTGTCAATGTTGGCAACTGAAGAATTTAACTCTCTGAAAAAGCTGACTCTACCATACTCCTGCTCTGAGGTCATTTCACCCCAAAATCCTCATTTCACAGATGAGGAAACTGAAGACTCCAAATCCAGGGGTCTTTCCTTGGCAACATTCAATGTAAGGGAGTATTACAGGCATCCAGAAGCACAGGAGATGGCTGAGGAAGGCAACAGGCTTTGGGGAAATTTCTATCAGGATGTCAGATCCAAGTTAGTTCTTGTTTCTAGGAAGGAACAACTTTAAGAGCTGAAACTCCACCCACTCTATCCCCAGGCCTCACAACCATATCAGATCTCCAGGAGGCTGCTTCAATCAATCAATCAATCAGCGAGTATTAATGAAAGATTCATTTACCAGGCACCATGCTAGGAGATACAAATGCAATGAATCAATATTCCCTAATTTGGGGGAGCTTACATTCTAATAGGTAGCCAAAAAGGACATAAGTAGAAATAAATATCTAGAGGGAATGAATAAAGGGTGAAATACAAGGTAGATCAAGAGGAAAGGCACAATTAGTTGAGAGGGGTCCTTAATTATTTTTGTGTCCTGAACCCCTTTTTGTAGACTGGGAAAGCCAATGGACCCCTTCTCAGAGTTATGCTTTTAAATGCATAAAAGAAAATCTATAGGATTACAAATGAAACCAATTGGGGGCAGCTAGGTAGCGCAGTGGATAGAGCACTGGCCCTGGATTCAGGAGTACCTGAGTTCAAATCTGGCCTCAGACACTTGACACTTACTAGCTGTGTGACCCTGGGCAAGTCACTTAACCCCCATTGCCCCACCAAAAAAAAAAAAAAGAAGTTCACAAATGAAACCAATTATGTTGAAATAGTTATAAAAATGTAAAAACAAAGACAAGTTCACAGACCCCAGGCTAAGAACCCTTGATGGAGAAGAGAGAGCTTGGGCTCTATCTTGAGAGAAGAAAGGGATTCTGTGAAGCAGAGGTGAGGAAGAACTGCATTCCAGGCATGGGTACTAGCCAATGCAAAAGTATAGAGATGGGACATGGACTATCATGAGTAAGTAATAGAGAGAAGGCCAGTTGGTATTTCCCACATGAACACATTAAGCAAAAAACACCCAGCAAGCTTCAAAATGAACCAAAAGGGGCAGGCAGTAATTTGAAATAGCAAAGGCAGAAGTAGGTTTCCGAACTGACTCGTTGTTTGATGGGAGCCCAGGGAACTCTGTTGACAAACAGACGGTAGACTTCCCTCACCCTGAAAGGAAAATATCAGGTCACCGTAGTCTACTTTATCTTTCAAAATCAGCCCTGCACTGGCAGGATCTCCAGTTCCAGTTAATTGTGAGCGACTATGGACATCAGGTCAGCCACATCAACCAAACGGTGAACTGACAGGTAGTCTACAATGACAGTCACCAGGAAGCTGGACTAGGTTGGAGAGAACTCCAGTTTTTTGGAAGCCCTTGGGGCACAAGAACTAGTACACCATCTGAAATGAGATGTACTGATAGGCTCCATATGGTCGAGTGTGCCAGGCTCCTCTCAAGAAAGTCTCTGGGCCCAGGGAGGGAAGCAGCAGTCAGGGAGGTGGTCCCAATGAGATGGCCAACCCCCCTGGATGGATGCCAGGAACAACCTTTAATCAACTCTGTCTCTCAGTGTTTGGAAGAGATATAGATTTCAGATATGTCAAAACTCTTTGGGAATTGTGGGGGTAAAATGAATAGGCTGTTTGCTCTCCCTATTGATACACCAGACTTCAGACTGTCAAAGTGCTTTTAGTTATAACAGGCAATGTACAAAGTTAGCTGCGCTTGTTTTGACAACCACAAAAAGATTTATCAGTTGCATATACCTGTTCAAGTACCTGGGTATTCAAAGTGAAAATTTGTTCTAGCAAATTTCTAACCCTAATAATGTTCTCAGTGTTAGCAATTGTTCAGTTGGCTTTTCCAGGACCTTCCTAGTGACTTTTGCCCATTTATCAGAGATTTATCACTTCTACAAAATAAGTTGGAAGAGAATGGTACAAATCTGGAGGTCTTAGCCATTGGACCTCTTTGATAATCTGGTGAAGCCTAAAGATGTCTTAGAATGGTCTTAGATGCCTAAAGTACCATATAGAAGATGAGAAAGAAAAAACTCTATGGGGCAAAGTGAGTGTATATTTCCCAAACTCCTATATTCAATGAGATGGTTACATGATTCCTTTTCAGCTTATTTATGTTATGAATCAAAAATTAGAGGAAAACACAGAGCCACAGAATTACCTTTCGCTGTCTCCTCCAACAGCCACTTTTTATTCCTGCTTTAGAAACCCCTGAAACTGTCCAACTTCTACTGTTCTCTATGAAGGTAAATGTAGAGGCATTGGTTGGATGGTCACTGTGCATTTCTCCTCTCTTTTCATTGGCCCATCACTGAAATCAGCAACTGCATACTATTTAAGGTTTCCATTTTTTCTCTGCTCCCAATCACAGGGTCACAGACTTAGAGCTTGAAGCTCTTCTTTGTACAGGTGAGTAATCTGAGACCCAGAGCAGACAAACCTAAGGTCACAACCCCATGACAAAGTGAACTTTAACAAAACTTCACAACACTGAGATTTTGAGGTTTTATTTTTAATCTCAAAAACAAACCACATTCAAAAAAGCTTTTTAAAAAACAAGTTAGTCCAGGTGTGAAAAGATACTAATGTATTTTTGACCACAATCTCACAGGTAAAGCTGTTTCCCTGTCTAGGAAATAGTGATGGCTGAGAGTTGTCTACAGCTGAAACTTACACAATGCAACCAAGAAAGTATGGTGGGATCCAAATGAGCTACTAAGATTGTCTATGGTCTAAGCCAAGTTTCTTAAATTCTCAGATGTTTTCCTGACTTTGGATGCTACTTCATGGTTTGCCCCTTAGATCCCATTACTATGTTTGTGACACCATAGACATGCCCCTTGACAGAGTCCCTTGTTTGCTTGGTATTATATATAGCTTGAATGTTCTGATAATTGACCTTTTATCTCCCACATCCATTTCTTCCTTCAAATGCATTGTCATTGTGGTCCTAGATTGGACCAATCTGCTAGCACTGCTACTGGGTGTCAGCCACACAAGGCTGTCCACCATGGTCCTGGGAATGGCGAAGTTTTCAAAGTTCTCAATTCTGCTAGAACAAGTCCCACTTATGGCAGCAATGGAATTTCACTACCTCCATTTTCTTATCAGTAAGATTCCATTCAATCAGGATTAAGTGCTTGCCAGAGGGACAAATCCAGAGTGGTAGATCTTCTTCCCAATGACCAATGGTGTCTCCAATGGTGGCAGTTGAGAATCACTCACAAATTAAAATCAATGTCAGTGAAGGAAAATAGGAAGGAAGAAAGGAGGGAGGGAGGGAGGGAGGGAGGGGAGGGGAGGGGAGGAGAAAGGAAGGAAAGAAGGAAGACCTTTGAAAAGTTCTCTTCTGCCTACTTCCCAACCTTCTATGGTTGGAAACAAATTTTACATATCCCCAGTGAAGTATGCTGGGGTGGGGGTGGGGGCTAAGTCTTCTTGTTGGGTGCCCATGTAAGGACTGAAGGGGAAATTTTCAGCAGCTTTCCCACAAAGAAAGAGGCCTTAAGACTTTCCTAAGGAAGCAAGAGTGCTGAGCAACTACAAACCGCCCAGAGAGCTCACAGAAGTCCACTCAGGAGTGATGCTGCCAGAAAGATAACTACTCAGCAGACACCAGAATCTTGGAAGGAATGCCAGCGGCATTCTAAAGGAGTTCACATTTTAAACTATGTTTTCTAGCCAGACACATGAACAAGTCCAGGCAGGGCACATAAGGAGCAACACATTTTTTTTTTTCATGCACAAGTGCAAACCAGATTCAGAGAAACACAGACTCTTTCAGTGGTGGAACCAGAGAATGCTGGGGCTGGGAAGGAGTTCATTAGGGCAGGATTCGTCATTTGGCAGATGAGAAAACACAGGCTCAGGAAGGCTCAGGGGTTTGTATGGGGTCAGGCAGCAAGTTAAAAGCTGAAACAAGACTAGAACTCAGGTCTCCTTTGAGATGTGGGATCAAAAAAACAAAAACAAAAACAAAAAACCAAAGAAAAACAGCCTCTGGAAGAACAATAAAGAGATCCTCTGTACCAAACAGAAATTATGACTGAATGGCGTAAATCAAAGAGAATCTACCACTTCCCTTGCTAGACAAGCCCTCCATCTGATCCCTTCCCTTGTCCCCCAGAAACAATAACCACTTAGATTTCCATCGCCCTTTCCAGTATGAGGAGTTTCATTTTTTCATTATTAAATGACTATCACGTTTTATTCTAAGGTTTATTTAATTATGACATTACAAACCCCTCCTCTCACCTTAAACAATGAGGGAAGCTATTTTCCTCAATTAAGGTTTTTCTTATGTTACTTTTGTCCCATGAATAGGGGAAAGAAGGGAATTGGGTGGAAAAAAAACCCTCACAACAGATTTCCCCGTCAAGAAACACCCCTTGAACCAATCATCCTCAAGTGACAATTAGCAGTTTTGGCAGCACATTATACAAGAAGGACTAATAAGGCAAAAGAACTGAGGGCAGCTTTTTTTCTCCTTCACTATCCTGTCTGAAGCTTGAAAGCAAGCCCGTATCCTAATGAATTCTGAACTCCCGTCATCTCAAGAGAGAAAGAGCAAAATCTTTTATCTTCACTTGGAATAGTCAGGAAAGAAGAAAATATATATATTTTTAAATGCTCCATTGTTCATCCTCATTCCCTAAATATAGGCTGCACTCTGCCTGCCCTCTTCTTAGCTAGAACAACTAGCAGTAGTCATCAATAAAGTAAAGCTGTAAGACTATTGGCCCAAGTTTCTTTCCCAAGTACCTGTGAAATTCCAAATCAACATTTTGGCTTTTTATAAACTAGTGGAAGAGAATAGACCCAGGAAGAAATCTGACCAAAAGGGGCCCCGTTTCCCCAAAGGTGCCTTCTGCCTTGGCCATCACAGACACCCCATGAGTTTGCAGCCACCAAAAGGTGTATGATGTGCTCACAAGGTGCTGATGAAGGGTCCACTATGGTTTCTCTGCTCATTATAACTACTGTTATTACTGTTGTTATTGTTGTTGTTTTCATTGTAATGTTCAATAGACAGTCATTAGAAATGGTACTAGGATTAAGTCATCATCCGCCTCCTGCTCTTTTAGGTAGAATAACTGGCAGACTACTGCACAGGTGGATAAAATGACTGTTTTTTGTAATTAAATAAAAGTGCTGTAGATTATTTATTGTTATTATTATAGTAAAGACATTTGAAATAAAGCAGGGACAGAAGACAGCTGATAGGACATTGTACAGGAAAGAAAATCTTAGGTTCAAAAGTTTAAAATGAGTTCTCTCAAAACACATGGGGAGAAAGCTAAAATGACATTGTCTAGTCAGAGGCATCTTATATAGAAGGCGGATCACGAGGCACCACAGTTCTGAAACGGATTGTAATTTGGTGAGGAAAGTTGTTGGCATGCCTCTAAATTCTTTTTCTTGCATCTCTTTCTGTCTTTGGCGGACAAGGGTTGATATTCTACACATGGAAGATAAAGATATCCTACAATGGCAATAGATACACACACACACACACATGCTTGCTGAAGATTCAACATTTTGCTTCAATGCTTCCACTAATCTGAAGACATGCCAATCTGCTCACTGTTTCATGGCATCAGGAGGTTCGGATTTGACTTATCAAAGGATGTCGGAGTTGCTTAGTCAGAATTGGGTGAATATTAGCAAAAGACTGTATGAGTATGGCTGTAGCAGATTACAAACCTCTTTTCTTACACACACACACACACACACACACACACACACACACACACACACACTAACTGGTTTTAGGCTCTGGAGCATAGGGGAGGGAAGGAGATTAACAACACAGAGGATACAATTGTTGGACAATGCACCACTCTAACCAAGAACATAAAGGCCGAACAGTAGAGCATTGAGAAATTAAATTCATGGCCTGGAAAACAAGCTAAGATTAAAAAATGTCATGTTGATACAGTAGGTGCTCTTGAGAGTGAAGAAAAAGATGCCAGAAACAGAATTGATTGCATTTTCGTTGCAACATCTCGTGATAGAGGTGGGAAAGGGTAAGGTATATCAGCTACCCTCGATGCTTTGGGGGCACACACCACATCTTTCATCAACATCCTAGACAACATGGAACACTACCATACAACAGCTCAAAAACCCCAGTCACCAATGACTACTGTCTTTTCCCCGATATCCTACCAGAGGGTTGAAAGCAGTTGGATATATGGGCACTTGGGTCCTGAGTAAATAAGGGGCTTATGCCAAAGACCCTAAGAAGGTAACTGACAGAAAAAAGACCCAACCTTGGATACTGAGAGCAACTATTGTTGTGTTTGTCCAGGGGTAGAGTGTTCTTCTCCAGGGTTAGTCTCACTCCCTTTAGGATACAGTTCATGCACCACCTTCTTGACAAAGCCTTTCCTGATCCCCCCCTTCTCCCACCAACTATTAATGCTCTACTTTCATTACTATTTTGTACTACCTTGGGGGGGGTATGTATTCTGTATATTGTTAAATTTATATAACATATACACCATATATATGTGTGTATGCATCTGTATATGTGGGTATGTATATGTGTATATATGTGTGTATACACATATATACATATGCACACCCATATATGTGTGTATATATGTATATGTGTATGTGTGTATATTTTTTTTCTTTGTATGCCCAGAGACTAGCATAGTGTCTGTCACACAGTAAGTACTTAGTCAATGGTTATCAATTTACTTATTGGTCAGGAGCTCCTGGAACAAGACATATACCCAAGAAACTCAAAGCTTTCCATATATGGGAGAACTTTCCTCATTTCTTCTTTCTTCCAAAAAGCTCAGTGCCCCTTTCAATTCAATTTTGACCTTTGTCTTCATAACATTATATATATATATACACACATATGTATATGTGCATATACATATATAGGCATACCTAGACACCTATATGTATACATATATGTGCACGTGTATGTGTGTGTGTATGTATATATATATATATATATATATATATATATATATATATATATATATATATGGTAGAGCAAGGGGATTCCCAGATTATCTTGATGTGCAGTAAAACTTTATTTTGGGACTTTGTATATTTCTAAGAGGGGCAGCTAGATGGCTCAATGGATAGAGTGCTGGGCCTGAAGTCAGGAAGCCCTGAGTTCAAATCCAGTCTTAGACACTTACCAGCTGTGTGATCTTAGGCAAGTTATTTAACCTCTGTTTGCCTTAATCCACTGATGAAGGAAATGGCAAACCATATCAGTATCTTTGCCAAGAAAATCCCATGGAAAGTATGGTCCATTGGGGTCACAAAGAGGTGGATATGACTGAATGACTCAACAACATCAACAACAATATTGCTGAGGAAGGTTATGAGCAGATCCTTTGTCATCACTTGGCAGATTGGTCTTATCTATGCTGACCAAATTGGCTGACTTCTACTGTTGTGCAATATACCATGATGGGAGAAGCTACCCACCATCATCACAGTTTTTTGCTAGTCTATAAAATGGGGCTGACAGACTCTTTTGACTTTCTTTTTCCCATCTGCCTTACTTTTGGAGAGACCCTGAGAGAACAGCAGAGCTAGATAAGACATAGGGGGAGGTGCTGTACCATTACTACCAACCTCAAGGAAAAGATTTCTTTGAAAATGCCAGCTTTGGGGGTTGAATCATAGATAACTCTAAGATCAAGAGTTCAAGGAGCTGACCTATCAAGACAAGGGGAACTGCCTGGGCAACAAAACTCTTGGTCAAAGAAGAGATTGATGTATATGGGGCCTAATTCAGGGAGGAGCAGAAGCAAAGGACCAAAGTCACAACATAGAATAAGAGCCCTGGTCTTTGTCCTTGACTATCAGAGTGAGTTATTCTGGACATTATGGATTGGGTGAAAAACAGGGTTCCCTACCTAGTAGCCCCAATATGTATAATGGCATCTCTTTGAAAAGTGAGATTCACCAAAACATCAGGGTGCTATCTGTCTAGCAATCCCAATTCAGTTCTCTTCCAAGGGGAATTCAAATTACACAGAAGAGCCTGGGGGTATTTTTAGGGTCCTGGGGGCAGTAAGATATCACTGAGGAGGGAAGAGAATTGTCCTGATTATTCCTGTGCTTCCTCTGCATTTTCTGAGCTGTGGAACAAAAATTATCTCATACCTTATATTTGCATTACAATTTTAAATGTTTTTATGGGAAAAAAGAAAGAATATGTACACTGATGAAATTATGGAACTCATAAACTATTAAAAATATCTTAATGGCCTAAAAAATGTGTTTATGGGATCTCTTACCCACACCTTTGAAGTTTTAGATATGAACTATAGTCTGAGATTTCTCCAGACTAAACTGGGGTAGGGAACATGGATATATTGTACCAGAGATACTGATTTGGAGAGAAGCCTTCAAGGTTGGTTCTGTTCCAGATAAACCTGGGCACTGGGGATCCCAGACATTGTGTATAACCTGTCTCTCCTAGAGATTTAGGAGGGGAGATTATATGAATAGAAACACAGGGCAGGTTTGGCATTCTCATTCTATAATTGAAGAAACTGAGGGCAAAGATTAATAATAGCCAACATTCAAATAGTACTTCAAGGTATTACCAAGTACTTTACATGCATTATTTGAGCCTGTGAGGTACTATAGGGACAGTTGTCACCATTACAAAATGAAGAATTCAAAGTTAGGTGACTTACCTAAGGTTACAAAGCTAAGAAACATTAAAGGCAGGATTCAAATCTAGATCCATTCTTGACTCCCAAGACAACCAATGGTTCTACCACTCTTCACATGTCACCATACTAACCTCTCAGAAAAGTAAGTGACTCGGTCCTGGCCTTGCTCCAGGTCAGAGTATGAACCAGAAATTAGGTCTCCTGACATCCCAGCCCAGTGTGCTGAGTCTCTAGAGTTTGTAAAGCCTAGGTCAAAAGGACACTAAAACCATGAAAGTAATTCAGGGGGATCTGAGGTCTAGAAGTTTCTTGCAGGAGCTGGCAAGTTCTCTCTCATCCCTTTTGTTCTTTGCCCGATGTGGTACTAACGGGGTCCGCTCGTATGTTCCCAGAAAATGACACCTCCAACCCAGAAAAGTGAAACTTCTTTCTTTCTTCATCCTCATATTTTCTACAAGGCAAAAGGCAGCTTCCTCTGATTTCTGAATTGCTCCAGATGTTTGGCACTAGGCTAGATTTCTGTCCACATTCACAAATAAAATCAAATGGAGACCCCCATAATAATACATTCGCATGCACTGTTAAGAAATAATAAATCTCAATGAAGATCAAGTCCTGTACAGAATCACTATGGAAGGTGACCAAACTAGACAGTAGAAAGGAAACATTTTTATTTTATTTATCTGAAAATAAGCCATGATTTCCTACCTTCCTACCTAGCTTGGAGAAAATTTTACTACCTGAGCAAATCTCTCTGGATAAACATCTTGTCCGAAATCCTCTCCCACACTGCCCAAGGTATAGATAGAGACCATGTTTCCCAAGAGGCTGGTGACATCTCAGGGAAATCCAGTAGAATTTATCGTCTAATTTAATAAGAACTTCTGGAATGCAAAGGCAGCTAATTGTCCAAGATCTCAGGATTTGAAATCAGGAAGGCATGAGTGTGAATCCTGCCTCAGACATTTCCTAGCTGTGTGGCTGTGCCTCAGTTTCCTTATCTGTAGAATGGGGATAACAACCTCATCTACCTCACAGAGTTGTAGAGAGGATCAGATGAGATAAGGTATGTTAAGTGCTATTACTGTTGTTATGGAATGCCTGCCTTAAGGACAACTACAAGAGTCCTTGTTGTAGAATCAAAAGCCCTGGGTTCAAATCCTGCCTCTGATACTTGCTACCTGTGTGACTTTGGATAAGTCACTTACCTTTTCTGGATCTCAGTTTCCTCATCTATAAAATGAAGGGGTTAGGGTAAATGGCTTCTAAGGATATTCTAAGGATATTCCTCTCTTCAAGGAATCTGTCATTCAATCATAGATTTTATAGTCTAGAATCTTAGTAAGCAGCAAGAAGGAGAATTCAAAATATGTTGGGGTCAGTAAACCTCAGTGGCCACCCAGTCCCATCCTAAGAGTTACCAGGAATTAAGAGACCAAATCACAGGCACGGAGGGTCCCTTGCTCTCCAAATTTTAACTGCTACAAAAGGCCCTCAGTTTAACCAGTTCCTGTCCTTTAACTGGCATCACCCAAATCCAGGCTCACACACTTACTAGCTATGTGATGCTGGGCCAGAAACTAAACTTCTGCCTCAGTTTTCTCAACTATAAAATGAGGATAATAATAGCACCTACAGGGGCAGCTAGGTGGCGCAGTGGATAGAGCACCAGCCCTGGAGTCAGGAGTACCTGAGTTCAAATCCGGCCTCAGACACTTAACACTTACTAGCTGTGTGACCCTGGGCAAGTCACTTAACCCCAATTGCCTCACTAAAAAAAAAAAAAATAAATAATAATAATAATAGCACCTACCTCCCAGGTTTGTTGTGAGGATCAAAATAAGATACTATTTGCACAGTGCCTGGTACATAATATGCACCACTAAATGCTCCCCACTATGACCCCAATAAAGGCAAATCAATGATCTCTGTCTTAATTATGTTTTATTAAACTACATTCAAGGGCAGCTAGGTGACACAGTGAATAGAGAACCAGGCCTGAAGTCAAGAAGACTCATCTTCCTGAGGTCAAATCTAACCTCAGATACTTACTAGCAATATGACTCTGGGCAAATCACTTACCCTGTTTGCCTCGGTTTCCTCATCTATAAAATGAGCTGGAGAAGGAAATGGCAAAACACTCCAGTATCTTTGCAAAGAAAACCTAAAATGGGGTCACAAAGAGTAAGACAGGACTGAAAAAAAATAACAACAGCAAAACTTTATTTACTACCTTTACTCCCCGACTTTACCTTTCTTACACTCATGCTTTGATTCAGTTAGTGGCCGGAGAAGTTTCAAGACCAAAAGAGCTGGAGGATGTTGAATGGAGGACTTAGAAGGAGGATATGGGGAGGAGTCACATAGGTTGAGTAGACCTTCATGGGTTGTGATCTGCACCAATGATGGGAGCACTCACTCTGATGACATCACAGATAAATGCAAGTATTCAAGTAACCAGACTGGATGGTCACTTGGGAGATCTTTAAAGGGGATTCTTACTCTAAGTATGGGTTAGACTAAATGACTCCTGAGTTTTCTTCCAAATCTAGGACTCTCTTTGACAATTCCTCAATCTGAAGTTTTGGGGGTTTTTTGACTGGCTAATGTGGGAATGTTTTCCATGACTACTCATATATAACTTATTTTGAAATGCTTGAGTTCTAGTGGGTGGGGGGTGGGAATGGAGGAGGAAGAGAAGTCAGAACACAAATTTTTTTTAAATTGATGTTAAAATTTGTTTTACATATATTTTGGAAAATAAAATTCTATTCAATTAAAAAAAAAACAAATCTAGGACTCTATAAACTGTAAACTCCTTAAGGGGCACCAGGTACTGTTTCCTTTTAATCTTTAGATGCCTAGCACATGATAGATAATGAATAAGTCCCTTTTGATGATTAACTATATGATTACAAGTGTCCCCAAACTCAAGGGTAAGGCCACTGCATAAATACTAGACCCATGGGTATCAAAGTCACAAGGCACACCTTCAAAAAAATAAAAGGCTATAGGTAAGAATCTTCCTAAAATTAACAAAATAGCCTTTTCCGCTGTGAGTCTTCATTGTTGAGTTAAACTGAGGAAGGACCCATGGGAAGTAGTCAAGCTGGTAAAAAACTTCAGCAGGCAAGTGGAATTTGTTAAAATACTTCACTGGGATCGGAGGCCCCACACTGGGTCACAAAGAGAAGAATCTACCAAGAGACTTTTCCTTTATTCCTTCTATCAGGCCTCTGTGGTGTCATCAGCACCACAGCCAGTATCTACAAGTGCCAAGTCTCATCATCCTATCCTTCCTCACCTTGTCCCACATACTATCCTTGGTACCCAGGAACAACCTAGTACAGATTAAGTCATTCCCTCCCCCAGAACCCAGGCCAATGTGAGGGGACATGAAACAAGGTATGAAACTCTCTCTATCTGCCACCTGGTCTCGCCTCTCTCCTGCAGAGTCAGCAAGTACCAAGGTAACAGCTGTGGTCAGCTCTGCCGATTCAGCTCTCCCCTCCTCAGGCATGGGTAACATCTTGTCCCACACCACCATATCCCAGATGACCATATTCTGGGGCCTTCAGTTGGCTTCATAGAATTCTATCTGCCATCTTGCTTCCGTCCATAACTCATTCCCTGCACACACATGCATGTGTATACACACACACACACACACACACACACACACACACAGAGCTTTACTATTTCTGAATGGGCTAATTATGTAAATAGCCCATAGCAAATTGCTGGCCCTCCCAGGATGGAAAGGCTGCCTCACTCTTGCCCAGCCTTAATCTGGTGTCATGCACAAAACTGGTAGCCGCCCATAATCACCTCCATCATTAGCCCGTGGCTTCAATAACATGAAAGAGCATTGATTCCTTAGGGCCTTAATATTTTCATTTCAGATGTTATTGCAAACATTCCAGCTTGATGTTTCTCTTCTGGGCACTGTGGTTTTGGCGACTTGTTGCAGCGTGTGGACGGGTGGGAGAGGAGGTTTCAGGGAAAGATTGGCAGTTGGAATGGGGGTAGGGCTCAGGCAGAAAGGTAGGGAAAGGGTGTTGGGCCAAGGGGATTCTCCCTAATCTGCATGGCTACTGCGGGCCAAGTTCACTTCAGGAGCTGTGAGAAAGACCAATTAATTTATCAATCTGCACTCCTTTCTGCCATAACATATTTTCTTCTTGCCAACAAAAAATGTGTCCATTATCAGCCAGGTCCCTGTCCTCTTCGGCAGCCCATGTGGCTGTATAATTACACTTCTTTCCTTGACAACTTGCATGATTGTTTTCCTAACAGTGTATTACTTCGTTAGTACTTTCCAATATACGTTATTTTTAAACTGTCACTTTTGCCCAACTCATCCCAATTCGCACTCGTCTGTTTATCATAACAATCATTAATAACTGTCAGTCCCCGCCATCAATTTAACGAACTCACTCCCTCATTAGCATGTTCTAGCATTTGTTCCGTAGAGGGGGCTGATTATTTTCTACAACAGGCCAAGCCAATTACTTTAGTGAAATGGAATCACATTAATCAAAACTTAACAAGGTGGCAAATTTAAAGATATCAGATTGCAAAAGACAGCATAACTAATATGTCAGTGTCAGAGGTACCGTGTAGGTATGCAGCAGCTGTACTAAATATATCTCTTCGCGGAGGCCACATGAATTTTGACGTTTCATACGATCTGACAACGACCAAAGTGATATTATGGAAGGCAAAAGCCCGGGCTCCCCGGCTCAAGATGACTTCTGTAGATTCTGGCAAGGGCAGACTTCAGAGAGAGCGAGGCAGAGGAGAAAATGGTGGCCGGCAGTGCCTATCCTTGCTGGCGGACAGCAGTTCATCATCTCTCTCTATGCCAAGGCATTTTCTTTTACACTTTAAATGATGATAGTCATCCATCACGGCTTGACAGCTGCATCAAAACCAGCTACAAAACATGCAAGGCCCAGCAGTCTAAAATATGCTGACACGGCCAACAGAAAACAGATACCCATGTACATATGTCTTGTGCATGTATATGTGTGTACAGATGCTCACATATGTACTATAAGGAGAAAGAGGGGATGTATGAAAACAGAGGAAAGGGACCAGGGAGGGAGAAAGAAAAAAAATGAAAGAGTTCAACAGAGAAGAGATTAAACAGAGACAGCTACAGTGGAGAAACATAAGGAAAGGAAGACAGACATAGACCGGGAAAACGGAAGAAAGAACAGGGGGGAATGGGCAGGAAGAAGCAGTGTTAGAAATGAAAGGATTTCATCCTTTCTAGTTCCTCCTGAAGACGTCAGGTGCTAGCTTCCAAGAACCTAGAACCCCATATCCAGCTGCCACCACCAGGAACTCCCTATTTAGGGGGAAAGGGAGCAGGCTACCCTATGCATATGTGGTCTTTAAGGGGGGGAGGGGGGGACTGAAGCAATCCAGAGCCCAAGGCAGAATCCCTGAACGCTTCTCATGATACCAGTGCCCCTGTTCTGGTTTCGTTATTTTATTTAATGGAGCTTGTTCATCTATTTACTTATTTCAAGAAGGAGGCCTGGCCCAGGTACACTGGCCTGGCAAAGGCCCCATTGTATGATGTTATTAGATTCAGTTATATCACACAGTTCATGAAATTGTGCTATGATTCATTTTTACAACTTAAATAGCTATTTGGTTGGGTTGCCAGGTTGAACGTGATGAATGTGTATGATAAAAGAGAACAAAGGGAAGGGCCAGTGCCTGTAAACCCGCCACATTAGTCAGTGTATTAACCCATTCCCTCCTTAATTGTGACAGACTTCCTGGGAGCACTGACCCTACTGTCACCATGTCACCGAACCTCAGATTGGGGAATCAAGACCCCTAAAAGTCAGATCTGCACCATGGCCAAACCAAGAAATTCACCCATATTTGTCTTTTTATTTTCTTTTCTTTCCACTGTCTAAAATCAACTTCACCAGAAGGTGTTCTGTCCATTTCATCCTAATGCCCATCTCTTGATGACGGTATGGTCCAAAAGAGCTCATCACTCCTACTTAAAAAGCCAACTGCTTCTCTGGTCTCCCACTCAAAACTCTCATCCAAAATGTTTGTGTGTCCAACAGCCTGGTTCAGGTCCAAATTAGTATCCACAACAAGGGGCTCAACTGCCAGATTCCTGAATAACAAGAATACAACACCCTGGGACCACATAAAATAAAATGGGGCTAAATAGAAATTATATCAGCATCAAAAATTAAGAAGGTAATAAATATATAAATGTGTTATATTTGTAAATAAACACATGCACACATATTTCAAAAAGGGAACTTACAGAGACAACTCACTTTACACAATTGATGCATTCCTAAAAAAAACATTTTTAATGAAATTTGTGATTTAAAAATCATTTTAAATGCAATAAAGAAGTCAAATGAAGTGTGGCATCATGGATAAAGGACCAGTCCTACAGTCAAAAAAACCTGAGTTCAAGTCTTGTGTATGAGCAAACTTACCATCTCTGGGCCTCCAGAAGGCTGAGACTTTAAAATATGTTCCTAGTCTATATATGTAGAAGGTATTTCCCCATGAAAATTTCTCCCCAACAGCAATGAAATCAGAGGTCTAGACCAAAAAATATTATTCTAACAATTTCTTTCATTCATTCATTCATTCATTTTTTTTACAGGGCAATGGGGGTTAAATGATTTGCCCAGAGTCACACAGCTAGTAAGTGGCAAGTGTCTGAGGCGGGATTTGAACTCAGGTCCTCCTGAACCCAGGGCCAGTGCTTTATGCACTGCACCACCTAGCTGTCCCCTCCAGCAATTTTATAAGCAAAACAATATTATAAACAGATATCATTATAACAATCATATATTACTAATACCAGCAATGGTCATAAGGTCTGCATATTTAGATACTGAACCAGTGATTTCACTGGTATTGGGAGCTCCTAGCTGACAGAGACAACATCCCTCTACTTTTTCAAGATGGCATCTTCTCTGCAACATTTAATAGTCTCATAGAATTGCCTGGAGCACTAAGATGTTAAGTGATCTTTCCAGGGTCACACTGTCACGTCAAAAAGAACGTAAGAGGCCCCTATGTACCAGGCATCATGCTAAGCAAGCAATGGTGATACAAAACAAAAGCAAAAGATAGTTCTTGATTGCCTAGATCTCATAGTCTAACGGAGGAGACAGCGTTCACACGACCATGGACAAACAAGATCTACGTGGTATACATTGGGAATAATCTCAGGGGGGAAGGTACTAAGATTAAGGAGAAATGAGAAATTTTTCTTGCAGAAGGTGAGACTTTAGCTGAGATTGAAGGAAGCCAGAAGGAAGAATTGAAGATGGAGAACATTCCAGACATGAGGAAAAGCCACTGAAGAAACCTGGAAGCAGGAGATGAATTTCCTGTGGGAGGAACAACAAGGATCCTAGTTCACTGGACTGAAGAACATGTGGAGAAGAGTATGGTGTAAGAAAACTGGAACAGTAGAAGAGAGAACATAGAACAATATGGGTCTGAGTATGAGACCCAGTTCTCCCTAGCTTTGAGGAACACCCTCTACCCAATATCCCATAATGTTGAGTATTAATAATGGCAAAAATACTGTTTGAAAGAATTCTTCCTGTTATAAAACCAACTGCCTAGGGGCAGCTGGGTGGTGCAGTGGATAAAGCACCGGCCCTGGATTCAGGACGACCTGAGTTCAAATCCGGCCTCAGACACTTGACATTTACTAGCTGTGTGACCCTGGGCAAGTCACTTAACCCTCACTGCCCCACCAAAAAAAATTAAATAAAATTAAAAAATAAAACCAGTTGCCAATCTTTAAATTACTTTTTTTTACAAAAATGAATCTTCACATAAAGGGTTATTTTAACAAATCCTTGTTGGTTTGACTCATGGTAGGATTACACCCCAAATGTACATTTTTCGTCACCCCTTCCCACAGCACTATAAGATGTGGAATGAGCTGGAA
Organism: Dromiciops gliroides; assembly: GCF_019393635.1. NCBI lineage: Eukaryota > Metazoa > Chordata > Mammalia > Microbiotheria > Microbiotheriidae > Dromiciops > Dromiciops gliroides. The sequence continues at coordinate 55,805,498 of NC_057862.1, read as the reverse complement.
AACCACGACAGGCCGATGGATCCTGTAACTCACTGTCTTCAAGGCTGGCCTAATCCATCACTGAACCAGTCATGAAGAAATCATTCTCGTCCCGAGCAGCAGTCATTCTCCTTCAGTTACTTAGTGCCCAGTCATGACTGAAAACCGGAAGGATGGAGAGGATGACCTAGTCTTCATTACAGAAATTGGTTTCCAAAAGGCTACCCTGTCCCCCAGTGATGCTCTTGTGTCACAACTTGCAGAAAGCCCAGTTTTGCCCAAGTCATGAACAAGAGTATGGCTTCCTCCCCACTGCTGGTTTTCTCAGGCCTGACAACTACCACTTCATAGCCATCTGCGTCACAGCAAAAAGGTCAGGGCCCCTGAGTCCATCATCTCAGCCTGGTCCATGAGAGCACTCAGAAAATCTCGCTTCGCGTATTCCATTTTATTCAGGGAACCCTTCATCCGGGGACTTCTCTGAGGCATCTGGTCCTTCAAGATGGAAATAGCATTTTCACGACCATGCTCCTCAATTTCCCAGGCCATGGATATACATGGATATACACCCTCACGCCTTGATCCCTGAAATGTTCCTCCCTTTGACCTGCATTTGAAGCAGCTACTGGCCCATCTATTCATGGAACCAAAGAATTGCAAGCTTACTTAGAAGCTAGAAGAGCTCTTAAAGATCATCTGGGTCAACTCTGTTCATTTGAAAAGAAAATGGGGAAATGGAGACTAAAAGAGTTGGGATGCCTTGCCTAAAGTAGCAAATGGTTTAGTGAAAGATAGAAGACCAGAAGACCAACAAGCATTTATTAAGCACCTGCTGTATGCAAGAAATGGAATGTAGCATGACCTTGGAATCAGGAAGCTTGGGGCTCAAGTATGAGGTGTGCTCATGCGCACACACACACATACACATGCACATGCACACGCACACACATATGCACACTGACTCTGGGCAAGTCACAGCCTTTCAGAGCACTGGGCAAATCTCTATAAATTTAAAATGAAATTCTAATCTAATCATTTTTTTTTTTGCAGGGCAATGAGGGTTAAGTGACTTGCCCAGGGTCACACAGCTAGTAAGTGTCAAGGGTCTGAGGCAGGATTTGAACTTAGGTCCTCCTGAATCCAGGGCTGGTGCTTTATCCACTGCGCCACCTAGATGCCCCCAATCTAATCATTTATAAGAGAAGTTTCCTCCCCTAGAAGTTACTTATACCAATGAAGTAACAGTTCTAGTCCCTCTCTGTATCCTGTCTACAGGATGCCGTGCTAGGCACCAGAGATACAAAGATAAGAAACAAAATTCTCCCTCCCTCCAGGGGCATACATTCTGCTGAGATAATGAGATTCTGCTGTCAAATACAAAAACGTTATGGTAAGCACTTTGCAAAAATTTCAAAGCAATATGTGTCTGTTTTAATAATAATAATAATAATTTTTAAAACACTTTGCTTATACTTTTTTCTGGTGAGGCAATCGGGGTTAAGTGACTTGCCCAAGGTCACACAGCTAGTAAGTGTCAAGTGTTTGAGGCAGGATTTGAACTCAAGTCCTCCTGAATCCAGGGCCAGTGCTCTAACCATTGTGCCACCTAGCTGCCCAGACTTGCACTTTACAAATATTCTTTCTTTGATCCTAGCAACCATCCTCACGAGGTAGGAATGCTATTACTATTCCCACTCTACAGGTAAAGAAACTGAGGCAGAGAGAAGTTAAATTACTTCCTCTGGGTCACACAGCTAATAAGTGTCCAAGGCCACATTTGAATTTAGGTCTTCCTGACTCCAGGTCCAGTGCTTTATCCATTGGGCCACCTCACTGATCCTTTCATTATTGCTGAAGTCAAAGTCTCCTAGCAAGCAGTCCACTGAACTCTCTAGCATACCTTGCAGTCTTTCAGACATCAGAGGATCTTGAAGCTAAATGAGCTTTCCCTTAGATGTAATTTAATCTAACTCCTCCCCAGTTGAAGAAATGAGGAAACTGAGGACCAGAGAAGGGAAAAATGATTTGCTCTGTTGCACACATAAGGAGGCAGTCAGAATTTGAACCCAGGTTTTCTGCACTCCAATCCAGTGCTCATTTCACCATGCCACATGGCCATCCATTACCTCCATATGTACCATGTAGAACTTGGGTTTTAATAGGGACTTTTAGGAAATTGTGGTGATAGTGTTAATAATCATTCTAAGATCACTCCAGATAGCTTCTTTTACCCCTCTATGCACCCTTGAGTAGTACTCAATTGACCTTGCAAACTAATATGAATTTCTCTGCTTCCCACCATAGACACAGAAATCTGAAGGGCCCAAAGGAAGGCCATCCCTCAGGCACCTCCTCCTTTCCCTTTGACAATGGCCATGTGACCTTAGTTAAGTCACTTAACTTCTCTTTCTCTCTAAAAATAGCATAATTTCAGGAATGCAATAGAAAAATTCACTTTGGAAGAGGAGGTTAAGAGATTTTTTTCCCCCACCAACATCCCATCTCATGCCAAATCCTCCTCCCCCCTGCCAATCCTGATGCTGTCGGTTCCATTGAGGCTGCAGATGTGAGCAGATTCCGTGATTTATTTTCCCCTTGCACATCACTCTGGTATGAACACGACACATAATTCGGTTACACGATACACATGAAGTAGCTGCAGCTGTTCTGAAAGACTGGAGGCAAGACACAATGTGTTGGTCTTCATCTTCCCTAGTACACACCCACAGCCAGCCACCCACCTGTGGTCAGACTTGGTTGGGGAAGGGGGAGGGGGAATGAAATCTGCTCAATCAAGAACCTTCCTCTAAACTGATTAAAGAAACATCTCCAGATTTTTTTTTCTCCTCTGTTTCATCCTTAAATACAGAATTCTGGGGAAAACCTCCTTTATCAAAAAAAAAAAAAAAAAAGGAAAAGAAAAAAGGCATCCAGGGAAGATCAGATGAGGAAAATCATTTTGGGGGAAGAAATGATAGGAAAGCAGCTGAAGAATCAAGTGTGCCCTGAGAACGAGGGCATTTAATTTTACTTTGAGATGCTGTAGTGAAACTGGGTGCAGTTAATTCCCCCTTAAAGTCCACGTAAAAGTTTCTCTGCTGCCTGCTCACTCTGTGGGCTGCATACTGTGCCTAAGATTAATCCCTCTGGAGTTTTTTATTTCCTATTCTGCCTATCTTTCATCTTCACCCCCAGACTAAGCAGATGGATGTGAATTCAAAGTTTTCTGATCTTTAGCACAAGTTATGGAGGGTTATCTTTGGCTGTATATCTTTCTGCTGGCACGGCTCCCTTGGTGATGAAGGATTAACCACCACAGCTGTCTCTTCCCAGAATGATGCAGTGCTGCGCTCCTCAACACGACAGCATCACTTAATCTTAATGTCCGCTCTCCCAGCGCAGCCGCGCAGGACAAAGCCAATCAACATCAGATGCCACCAAGATGGACCTACTGCTTGGCCCTGGAGTCTCTCACCCTCTCACACCTATTAATCAACATCACCCAACCCAATCCCAGAGTTCACTTCTCTCAAACCACAGTTAAACTAAGCTGGGGTCTGTGTTAACCATCTGAGGCACAGGAAACAAGGAGGGGCAAAAGGGGACAGGGTGGGGCATAGGCAGCCTAGCCAACAGTCAAATGTTTGAGAGACGGAGCACGCCAAGCTGAGCCCGTTATATTGGCACCCCCTACTACCCAGTCACGCCCTCACTGAGCCTGGCCACCTCATTATCCCAACAGAGAAGGGAACTTGCCCATTTTTGCTCATTTGGGATAATGAAGATTTATCTGGAAGGAAACCCACCTGTCTTCCAGGGGCCCCTGAAAGGGTCTGAGAAGAGCTGAGATCCATCATGGAACTAAGCTGAAATGTTCCCATTCAGTCTTGCAGGTGTAGCCACTTCTAAGACTGAGCTGTACTTGGGCCTAACACATCCTGCTGTGACTATTATAGGGGGAAGCTTTTCCTCAACAAAGACAGTGCAAATGGATACCCTGTCTCTCAAAAGAGAGAGAGAGAGAGAGAGAGAGAGAGAGAGAGAGAGAGAGAGAGAGAGAGAGAGAGAGAGAGAGAGAGAGAGAGAGAGAGAGAGAGAGCGCGAGAGCGAGAGCCTGCAGCTTGTGGGATCAGTACATGTGCAGCCACATTTAAGCTCAATAAAGCTCCTTTCTCCCTCCATCTCCTTTTTTTAAGTTTACTGATCACAGGCTGGGGAAGCTGAATGGTATTCCCAGTTCTGAGCAATTATAATATAGCAAACCTTCCTTTTCTTCTGCAAGAAAAAGAACAACCACAAAAAAAAAAAAAAGAGCCAGCCCAGATCTCAAAGGCAAACGTAATAAAACAGTAAATTATTGCTAGAGTTTACTAAACAAATGCAACCTAGTTAAATTTGGAAAAATCTTCACTTTTGCTTACATTTGCAATTTTACTGCTGAACTACTGGTATTTCTTACTTATGCAACATTAAAATGTATAAGAAATCCTCTTGTGTGCTATATCCAGCATCTACTCTTGATTTATAATACCCAATTTAGGGGGGGAAAAAAACACAACTAAACCTGATTTAAATCACAGATTACTCTGTAAAACACAAGCAAGGAACTATTCCAAATCCTAAATGTAATTTAAACATATTTATATTTTACAGTGATATATTTTCCCCATTCTTGTCTTACTACTGTAAACTTTCTATAATTATATAAGCAATTTCCCTGAGGTCACAACATTGATCATAGTTATATATTGCTAACGTACCACAACATTCAGCAAGCAGTAAAATATATGCTGGACATCAGGAATGGTTTTGTCAGAGAAGGAATAGAGAGAGACAGAGGGACATAGAGAGAGACAAAGAGAGAAGGAAGGAGAGAGCAGGGAGGACTAATTTTCCAAGTCATTTCGAAATCAGATCCCTCCTTGCCCACTGCTATTTTAGTGGAAGAGGAAGAACAGCACTGAAATAAACTGTTTGATTTTATCCTTCATATTGTTCCTTTGCCTTGTTTTCTCTTCAAAACCCAGTGAAGAAGACTAGAAATGCAGAGAGCATGGATTGGAAGCCCAACTCCAAAAGGAAGCTGAAGAACAGTGGAAAGGAAAAAGGGACGTCACATGCATTTGAAACTGCCCCCTAACCATCTCTTTGCCTCTGTTTCCTCATCTCTAAAATGGACTGGAGAAGGAAATGACAAACCACTCCAGCACCTTTGCCAAGAAAACACCAAATGGGGTCACGAAGAGTCAGGTACAACTCAAAATGATTGAACAACAAAAATCTACCATGAAAACACTCATATGCCTATCCCCCAACATATCCACACGCATACTCCCTAGACTTTGTCACTGAAAAGTGGGCAGCACAAAGAAAAATAATTTGTGTTTTTCCCTCTAGATCTTGTCTTTTGGGCATTTGAGAAGAAAGCTCGGGGCTTTCAGATGGGATTGTTGTCAAAATCCCTAAACATTTGGAGTAGTCTGGCATGGTGGAGTTGACCCACCAGTCACAGCCTAATGTTTCACAATGTGATGATATTCCTCCTTGGGCAGCTGCCTATTAAGGACATAGCTGAGGTACAGTAGGGAGAAGAGGGATTGAGACCAAAGTTGGATGAGTACAGACTGCTTGCTCAATGTAAGATAAATAAAGCCTATACTTTCTCAGAGGAAGAGAATTAGTTGGTTCAAAATCCTTCCTTTATTCAAATCTTTCCCAATGGACACCAGTCACATCAATACCTCAGAATCCATGGCAGCTACTTGAAAAGACTACCTAGAAGATGTGCTGCCTATTTGCACTGTGGGTATAGCACAAGCAAGATACTACTCAATTCCACTTGTTACTGCCACTCAAGTAATTGGGTATCTGGTCTATCTTAATAACGCTCTTGCTTTTTCATCAGAGAAGTAAAAATATAGTTTTCCTTCCTCATACCCTATTTTGCATAGTTGTTTTGCCCCAAATAGCTCATCTCCTTTCCTCCATCAAGCAAGTGCAAAGACTTTTGCTGAGTTTTGTCAAAAAAGGACAGATCCTTTTGCTAAGCCTAGACTGAAGTAAAAACCTAACATTTTCCTAGCATCTTAGAAAGCAAAAAAGTTCTGGAGTGGAATTCCAGTTGCTGTGGCCTTTGACTGGCTGAGAGCTGCTAGAGACATCACCAAGATGGATGCCCAGCAGAACTAATGACAATTTAAAGGCTAAATCACTTTGTTGGGTATCTATAAGAGCAAATTGCTTTAAACAAATTTCTGATTGATTTTGGGTATTTGAAACCTGTCTCTGACACTTTCTGGCTATATAACCAAAGGTAAATTGCTTTCAGGCATTTATCTTTAACACTACCAAGTTACAGATCGGTTCCTTGACTATTGACATATTGCATAGGAATATCAGAAGCAACTAGGTGGTTCAGTGGACATAGCACTGGGCCTGGAGTCAGGAAGACCCGAGTTCACATGAAGACTCAGACACTTACTAGCTCTGTGGCCCTGGGCAAGCCACTTAACCTCTGTCTGGCAAATCACTCCAGTATCCTTGTCAAGAAAACTCCATGGACAGAATTGGCATGATATGATCCACGGAGTCACAGAGCCATGCCTGACTGAACAACAACAATCAATAGGCTTACCAACATAGAGAATTTGTACATAGGCCTTTGTTTTAGTCACATTCTAAACATGGTATTACACAACTTCCCCCAAACACCATGGTGTCTGTCTGTATGGATCAGCAACTCAAAGAATTTCAAATTAGTGTTTGAAACTCAGGGACAAAAACGCTGGGATGTCTCCCTCGACTACCTGCCTTGCACTTGGTTTTCCAAAATAAAATTGATTTTGAGGGAAACGGGAGCAGGTGGAGGTAGCAGCATGAGCTCGCACCTTTCCACAAATGCCATTTCTGAAACTTCCCTCTGGATCATAACCTTGGTTGCAGCAAAGGAGAGGGCAAAGAAGAAAGCAGCCTTCCACGGACAAATATGGACTCCTAGAAGCCAAGCAATGCAGAGTGGTGGGTGAACAGGGCCAAGGGCTAAGTTCCAAAGAGTTTGGGCTCAAACTGTACAGAGAAACAAGGCTAGTTTGAAAGCCAGAATGGCCTTTGCCCCCTTGAAACTGCCCCACAATAGGGATCCTAATGGATTTCTCAATGGTAACCCAGACTAAGCACTTTAAAAAAAAAGGAAGAGGAAAAATTTAAGTGTTGGGATAAGAGATTGTTTTCTTTAGAAATGTCACTAGGGCTTTTTCCCCTCCCAAAGTGGCTCAGAACATCCAATTAAATTACAAGAAGAACAGTTTTAAGCCTTCAACTCCAAAGTCTCTATTTTCATAATTTTTAACAACTGTGCAACAGGAGCCAGTGAGTGCTAGCTAGGGCTAATTCCCGTTCCCTTAATTACAAGGTGAAGCTACTCCTACCTGACAGCTATATGTGTGTGGGGGTGAGGGGCCTACATCACCCACCTAGGATCTCCCCCTTAGGATAAAGTAAACAGATCCCAATCTCCTAGGACCCTTCCCCCACCCCCCACAGTGTTCATCTTAGAAGAGAAAAGATCCTGGCACCTAAATGACACAGCACTCAATTCCTCAAGAAGTCTTAAAGTAGAGTGGAAAGGAAAAAAGAAAATGATAATAAAATGTGAAAAGCCAAATTCTGCCCTCAGATGCTTAGGCACAACTCCCAGGCCTCCAATTCATCCGTGGGGCAGAAATTGGCCCCTAAGAAAGTTAAACAATAAAAACTCCTGGCAGGAGAAGGCCTTAAATTCATCTGAGACACAGCCTGTCATTTATCAATTACTGCATTTGCTAATTCAAAACACAGGCATTATGCAATGGTTTCCATGGCCATATATCCCCCTTTCCTAACTCCTGGGAACCTCCACTGGCCACTGATACTTCCTACACAACACACACAGGGACCCACAGGCAAGATGGTCACAGTATCTGCAGGTGTTGTAGAAGAAAAGCAAAAATGTCAGAGACTCATGAAATATTGTTGGAAGGGGGGTGGGATGAGGGGGACCAACTTTTCTTCAGTGTTTAGCTTGCTAAATTAAAACAGGAAAGTCAAACCAACATAAAAGCATGAGAATTCATTCTACCTTGTGCTTTCAAAGAAAACTTAGAAGTGACAGCATTTAAGATGTTCTTCTTTTTTAGCTGCATTTTATGTCTTGGTTTTTATTGTGTTGGCTCAACACTTTGCTGTTGCGCATTTTTCCAACCATATTCTAGCAACCTAATCTAGTCTGTTAAAATCTGAGTTATAAAACTGTCACTGACATCATTTGTGCAAAAGGAAAAAAAAATACACTTCCCCCAAATCTTTTCCCCCCTTTCCATGACAGGTTCATAATCAAATTGGCCTACATGCACACTAATCTCAAATTCCTGAGCAATCCCACATCACAATCCCCATCTGTATTCTGGGGTCCTCTTTGAAGCAGCTCATTCCTTGGAAATATGTTCATATGACAATTTTTCTGAAAACAGGGGTATTTTGTTTTGTTTTGTTTTTCCTTGGGGTGGGGGGTGGCGTGGGTTGAGGAGGAGGGCGATGAAGGGGGAGGTTAAGATGAAACTGGATTAAGACAAAAAAAGATAGTCCTAAATCCATCTTCAGCACACAAATGTAAAAACATCACTACACTTGGCTTACAAAAATGTTAATTATGTATTTGACAGTGAAATATCTCAAGCAGCTGGAGCTAAAGAATTCATCCCCACACAGGGAGGGGCAGGGAGAGGGAAAAAACACATGGACAACATACACACACACACACACACACACACACACACACACACACACACACATTAAATCTTTAAACCCAGACTCTTCTAGTTTATTAAACAAACTTTTGTACCCACAAGAATGGACAAGGGCATAATCACATAGGTTACCCCTCCCCAGCTGCTGATGTTCCTAGTGACTCCCTATTCTGTTGCCTCCTTTAAAATGCTGTAAGATATAAATGTCCCATCCTCACTGACAAAATTAGGCCACAGAGTTTATGACGGCTCCTCCAGTCACCAGAGAGCCAGTCCAGAGTCCATGAGTCTCTAAAAATGCAAGCAGAGAGGTTTATGCAAAGAAAATCTGTCACTGTGGGAAATTTGGTTTTCAATATATCCAAAAGATATAAATAAGCTTAGTGTTATGGGGAAAGGTGCCAGATAACCCTAGAGATTCAAGGCTCACACACAGCTCTCTCTCTCTAGGACATGCTGTGCTTCACCACATCTGGCCAGGAGGAGAATGCTCTTGGTTTGTCCCTCCTTTCCACCCGCATTCCTCATACACCCAATATGTGCTTGGCACTAAGGGGATGAAGATGAGAGCTAGGTGGCACATGGCTAGAAGACCCGCTCCTGGGGAAGGCTGAGGTGGTTGCGTCATTTGAGTGTCCAGAGTTCTGAGCTGCAGCTGGGCTAAAGTCAATCAGGGGTCTGCCCAGTCTGGCACCAATATGGTGAGACTTTGGGAGTGTGGGGCTGCCAGGCTGCCCAAGGAGAGGTAAACCATCCCACGTCGGAAAGAGAAGAGGGCAAAGCTTCCCTGTCAATCAACAGTGAAATTGACCCGTGGCTATCTGCTGCACTTTCAGCCCTGGGTGAGATAGGGATACTCAGTCCCCTCAAAACCAAACAAACTAAAACATACACGTATGTTTACGTGTGTGTGTGTGTGTGTGTGTGTGTGTGTGTATATATATATATTTCCTCATGGGAAAGGCTTCAGGAGTTAACCCCGAGGAAAAATCAGGAGTCAGAATCCCTTAGGCAGTTGGATGTTGGGCATCACATCCCTCTGGCAACTCCTGCGGTGGCACTGGTACCAAACTGTATTGGCTCTGTCTCTCCTTTGGATCCACCAATGTCATGGAGAGGCAAAACCTGCTGCATGGGCAACAGCTTGTTTTCCATATTGATCTGCCCAGGCCAGCGCCCTGGAGAGGACACTCCAGCTACTCCTCATGGGGTGGATACAACACGGGATTCGGCAGTTACCAGTTATAAGTCACTCAGGAGCTGCAGCTCCTGTATCGGACCGCACAGCCACACTGTAGCCTGTGGCTCTTCAAGGCACTGATCCATGGTTGTCCACAACTGGTAGAGGCTTACTACTACTACTACTACTACTACTACTACTACTACTACTACTACTACTACTACTACTACTACTACTACTACTACTACTATACTATTTGTATAGTTCTATACATTTATATAGAACTCTATGCATATGAGTATGTATTTCTACATTTGTGTACATGCACATATATATGTGAACACACATGGATTTAGAAAACACATGTACATATACACTTGTATATAGATGCACATGCATATCTATACATGTACGTGCATGTGATTATCAAAAACAAAATATCTACTGTCCTCAAAGAGCATGCATTCTACTAAAGAGAACATAAAACACAAATAAAGAAAATAAAAAGAAGCTCAGAGTAATAGAAAGAGAATTGGGGAGACCTGGGTTCAAATTCTGCTTCTGGCACATACTGGAATATGTGGTCTTGAGCAAGGCAGTTGACTTCCCAGTGCCCCCAGGCGCTGCCCTCAGGCATCTCTCTAGAACTGCAATATGGAGAACTCTAGATTTACATTATTAGAAGGAGCTTCTTCCCTGGAAGCTCCTTCAACCATGGAATCCCAGGTCCATATCTCCCCCATTCAAAAAAAACAAAAAAGCATGTTGAGGGATGGATGGAGAGGACTCTAGGACTTGTAAAGGAGGTGACAGTAAAGCTTGGCATGTATGGATTAAGCTGAAAGTACTTCATGAAGAACAAAAAGAAAATTCACCAGTGGAAGAGGAGGCAAGAAGCAATCATTTTACCAGCCTCCACACCGGGCTAAATCCCCAAATGGCCACTGCAAGGAGAGATGGGCTCTCTTCCTACTTAGTAATTGACCCTCAAATAGAAGAAATGTAGAGATTCAAGAAGCCATCAGACCATTCTCTTTTCTCATATTATCTGGAGGCCAGAGAAATGAAATTATCATTTTCTCCTGACATATATTTCCACTCCTACCCGGGGCAAGGTGGAGAAAGGGGGGACACCTAATCTGAAGAAGCAGGTCCCAGCGTGGTGTTTATGAATTCTTTACAAGACCTACATGCACCAACAGATCTCATAAACATTAGTTACCCACCAGGAAAGTAAGGCAATCTCTGTTCCTCAAATTTCCCAAGATGACAGATTTGAAAGCCCCCAAAATTGAAGTAGGTGAAAAGGAGAAACTCTGTTTTGTTGTCCCTTTTTTGATGGGCAGTGAGGGCGTCAATACCTGTCTGTCTGCAAGCTTTTTAGGAGATGCTGTTCAAGAGTATCTAGCCTGGGGTTTGAGGTGTTCTGTGGTATAGTGTCCATCCCATTTGGACAAGAGGAGATTAAAGGGAGAGGCCCTGGAATTCCCAAGTCTATGACAAAAGACATGAGAAAAATTACAAATGTTTGTTCCACTCCTTTCTGAAGCCAATCCAGGGTGAAGTAGAACTGATTCTTGTTGGGGGTGGGTGGAGATAGGCAGAGAGAAAGCTGCTTGAAATTCCCACATACCACCACTGCCATGAGATGGGAAATAAGAATAGAAGGAAGGCTCTGGTAACTTGTATGCAGAGAGGCTTTGGGGGGGAGACAAGAAAGCGCAGCATCAGGGGATATCAGAAGGTCAGGGATGGGTGTGCAGCTTAGCAAGGCAGAGCGCACTAGGCCATCTGACACTGATGAAAATCAACGTCCAGCCAATTCTGAGTGTAGTGTGTGTCCCCATGCTAAGACTAAGAGGAGAATCGGTTTAAAGCAGGTCAATGGAAACAACATTACCCCCTAGAAGCCGATGGTGAAAACCACATCAATGCAAGTCGAAGGAGATCACTCTATTTTGCAAAATATAAAACTGTTTCATTGCAAATCTATGGAAACAATGTCACGGAGGCCAAGGGCTGTCATTTCGAGTCAGAGGAGGCCCACCTCACTGTGTAGCTGATAGCCAACGACGTCAAGGCAAATTACACCCCCACTCGCTGAGAGAGAAATCAAAGTCAGGAGAGGAACGTTCCATCTGAGACACACCCATGAGAGTTAGGAAACCAGACGTTCCTTCCAAGCTTCCCTAATCTATCGCAGGCCCAGGCAAAGGATGCATTTCCCTACTAGGGAGGGAGAAAGGGGCTGGTATCAAGGGATTTTGGAAAAGGGAGTTGAGCTGTTCTAAAGGTCAAGCCACCCAGCTCTCTGCTCTGGGGGTCCTTGCACCAACACCTTCCTTAGTCTAGTGAAGATACTGCCCAGTGGACTGTGAATTCAGGAGAAATGGGGGACCCAAAGAAAGTGGAATGGGCCAGAGGGAAGAAAAAGCGGCCCTGGAGGAAGGAAGGTGTCACCATAGCTGGATTATTAATAGAGACTAAATATCAAAGGACAGGCAGAGCAGAGCAGTGTGAAAAAGGCAGACCTACTGGGTGAGTGGTACCTCTCACTCCATTCCCTGTTTCCAAATGAAGGGAGAAGGAAAGAAGGGAAAAGAGTAAAATAAAAATAGAGTAATAGAGAAAAATATGAGGAGAGAAAGGAGGAAAAAAGGGGAAGGAAAAGTGGAAAAGAGAAAGGAAAAAGAGGAAGGGAGAAAAGGGGGAAGAAAGATAGAGAAAAAGAAGAGGGAGAAAGAGGGGAAGGAAAAGAGAGGGACATGGGAGAGACAAGTGGAGAGGGCCCCAAAGAGATACAGGTGGGAAGAGGCATGCATCCCCATAAATGTGCCAAAGGCCAGTTGCCTGTCTCCTTTTCTCAGAGCCTTAGCTTGACCCCCACCCCTCATTTATTCAGTGGCCCAGAAGATGCCTGGGCAAAGAATTCACAACACCTGTTATTAATCATCAAAGCAATAAGTGTCAGGTGAGATTAATAAAAGTAAATGTCTCTGGGGAAAGAAAAAAACCAGTCCATCCTCAAACCACTCAAAGAATATACCAATCTCCTTCCTCACCAGAACTCCCATTAGCAATACCCCATTTCTTGCACGTGACCATGACACAATGGAGAAGAAGCAGGCAGCCAGAGTGGACCAAGGAAAAGGCTTTAGAGCATAGGAAGGCTTCTCTATACCTAATGGAAGATAAGCGGTCCTAGTGCAAATGGATATCACCAGAATAGTAAGCAAAGGTAAAGAAAGGACTGAGTTGTCAAGTCTGAGTTTGAGTGACAACAGGACACAGAGCAAGCTATGAAAGGCAAGAACATCAACTGGCTTGAAACAAGGAGTAACAGCTGAAATTTTTATGTTTCTTTTTTTGCAGGGCAATGAGGGTTAAGTGACTTGCACAGGGTCACACAGCTAGTAAGTGTCAAGTGTCCAAGGCAGGATTTGAACTCAGGTCCTCCTGAATCCAGGGCTGGTGTTTTATCCACTGTGCCACCTAGCTGCCCCCTGAAGTTTTTACATGGACGGGGGAGGGGGGGGTGGTCACTGACAAGATATCAGATTCTGCAGGATGGGTCATGTGAGTTCCAGAAAACTGAGTCCATAGCCAGAGATGGCAAAGCTTCTTAAACTGTGAGTCACAACACATAAGTGAATGTGGGGTTGTGAAAATTTTGGCAACAGCAAAAGGCTATGTATACCTATCTTATACACCTATATACCTGGGGTCACATAAAAATTTCTCTGGTGAAAAGGGGCTCTGAGTGGAAAAAGTCTAAGAAGCCCTGATGTATGGCAATGGGGAGGGAAAGGGACCATGTATACCAGGGAATGTCAGTGTCCAAGGATGCAAATCAGGCAAGATGGAACTGTCAGAGAATAGATTCCTAACATAGAAGCCTAGACAATGTTCCAGAGTATGGCACAGATACGTATAGTCACCTGTGAAACACTGATCCAAGAATAGAGCTTAACCATTTTCCTAATCTTACATACCCTACCAAGAGTAGGCAAGTGAAGACTGGCAAGATGTTTAGTAACAAGCTAAGGAGGCCAGACCTGTTGCCAACCCTTGACATCTCTACTAAAATGTAGGCATCTTTCCATACATAAGACATCATAGATACCAACTGTGGCAGAGAGTCTAGGCTAATCCTCCAGTTGTCTTGATTGAGAACATCACATCTTGCCTCAGTTTCCTCAGCTGTAAAAAAAATGGGGATAATAACAACATGTTTCTCCCAGGATTATTGTGAGCATCAAATGAGATAATACTTGTAAGACACTTAGCACAGTGCCTGACATACAGGAAGTGCTATTGTTGTTGTTGTTGTTGTTATTACTCATTATGTGACCTCAAGCAAAGCCTTTGTTTCCTCCTCTGTAAAATGTGGGGAGTTGGACTGCATGGCCTCCAAGGTCCCTTCCAGCTCCAAGCCTATGATCCTACATTCCATCTGAAAAACTAGCCTTGCTGATCCTCACTGTGAAATACTGAGTCTGCAGGTCCTCAGATAATTAACATATTAAAGAAATAGGTTACCTTCTTTCAGCCCAAATTGACCTTGTCTCCACAAAGTAGCTCTTGGGAAGAATAACCTCAAAGTACCGACCTTTCTTTCACCAGGAAAAGGACAAAACCTCAAGTCCCTTGAAAACAACATGGTAAGAACATCCTTCCAATATGTAGCAGCTCAGGCATTCTTCTGAAGAAATGTGTGCCTACAAACCCCTGCCTCCCCACACACATACGTGCATGCATGCACACACACTCATGCATCCTCGTGCTACATCAAGTCTAAGGCTTACCTTGACTTCTGGTGAGAGTTGAGGAAAAAAACGGTCAGCCCAGGAAGGAAGAAAATGAAACAAGAATTATTATCCTGCTCCCCACTTCCAAACAGGGACCACTCTATGCCCTGTACCTATATTAAATGGACTTTCAACTCAGGACTTAAAAATGAAAAATTGCCTTTGTTCAAAAATCCTCCGAAGTTTGAGCTTGTGATGATTTATGTAAATAAAATGTTAAATTAAAACATAGGTGTTAATAAAATTACACAAGTGATGGAATGGCTGTTCTTTTTTTAAAACCGATTGGCAATAAATTTCATAAATTCTGATTGCAGGTGATTCAGGCCATGAAAGCTTTGCCAACAATCGCCAGCAGAGGTCTATTACCGAAGTGGTATTAATATAGCCATCATCACCAATTCAAAGCAGATAATAAAGGACTGACACATTTATTATCATTATTAATTAACAGTTTTCTGAGATGGAATTAAATCAATATGCTGCTCTGATCATTTTAACTAGTTATGCAAATCAAACATTTAGAGCCCATGAACAGATATAAATGCCATTCAAAATTCACTTCACACTTATTACTGTAATATCAGAACTTTCAGGCTTTGCTAGTAAAAAAGGGACTTAATGCTCATTTAATTACACTCAGACATAAAGCTTATGGAATGAAAGTTGAAATAGCTGATTAGTTAGGAAGTCACAGGAAGGCTATAACACTAGGGATAGACAATGAGATAATAATGTGAAAACGCAGGGCTTCTGCAGAGTTGTCCTGGCAGATCCTATTAAAAAGAACAATGACACGTAGGAGAATATGTTTTAAAATTACAAAGTTGAAGAACCTTCTCTAAGTCCAGAAAGAAAGAGAAAGGAGGGAGGAGGAGAAAAAAATGAGAAGAGAAAAAAAAAAAAAGAACCCACAACTTACATAAATAAAAAAGCTGCCAGGGTAAATTACCTAAGGTTACTTTCTAACTATATGATGATAATGATGACTGTTAAACCTTATACATGTAGAATGTAAAGTTCTCTTCCTAATGCGGTGAGAGTAAGAGATTGGGACCAGATTTCTGTAAACCCGTTACATCCCCTGGAGAGATGTTATGCTATAGGAATTATGGGAAGCCCTGGTCCTCTGTGCCCACAAGGGTCAGAAAAAGAGCGATCAGGTTTAAAATAAAGTACAAATCAGGAAAAGATTAAACCGTCCATACCAAAGATCCTATTGTTCAGCATATACTCTAAAGAGGTTAAAAAACAAAAAGGTCTCATACACAACAAAATATTCATAGCAATGCATGCAGCAGCAAACCATATGCCACTCTGGACTTATTGTTGCCCTCCCTTTCTAGATCCCCTTTATATGTAGTTTTCTCCCATTAGAACATAAACTTCTTCAGGGTAGGGACCATCCAGATTTCTTGCATTTCTATCCTTAGCACTTGACACAATGCCATTAGCCCACCATAAGTATTTAATGAATATTTTGCCATTCATTCACCCAAAGAAGTAGATGTCCATTGATTGGAAAATGGCTGATTGTGGCTCTTAAATGCAACAGAATATTACTGTGTAGTAAGAAATTATGAGGTTAAGAATTCAGAGAAGCATAGAAAGACTCATATAAACTGATTCGGAGGAAAGTAAATAGAAGCTGGAAAATTATACACACAATTATGACAACGATGTAAAGAGAAAGCATGAAAAAGCTTCAGCTGGCCATGGAACGAGTTACAATGACCAAGTCTGTTCCTAGAGAAGAACTGAGGAAATGGGATCTTCTCCCCTCTTTGCAAAGGTGGAGATTCTAAGTAGGGGATTTCTCAACTACTCTGAGAAACAGTTGACCTTTTGGTTGGTTTCACTGAACTGCTTACTCTCTTTGTTACAAGGGAAGGGATTATGGGGTAGAAGAGAAGAAGAGAAAAAGAAGAAGAGTAAGGAAAAAAGAATGAAGGAAAGAAGAGAAAGCATGGGTCCTGAGAAATAAAGATGACATAAAAACAACAATAAAATTATTTTAGGTAACCCCCAAAAAAAACAAAAACAAAAACTAATATGAAGTAGGAGCAGATATTAATGGAAAATTCCTTAACTTTTAGAGTTAGGAGACACTGAAACTAACCATCAACAGATGCCGTGCAGCAAATATTTTCCTCTTTGGAGATCTGAGAATTCAATTCCATAAAACATTTTGTAAGTGCTATCTTTGTGCATTGGAATCTTGCTAGGTATTAAGAAAAAAATGAATAGCCCTGGGGGCAGCTAGGTGGTAAAGTGGATAAAGCACTAGCCCTGGATTCAGGAGGACCTGAGTTCAAATCTGACCTTAGGGAAAGTCACAACCCTCATTGCCCCACAAAAATAAAAAATTAAAAAATGAATGGCCCTGCCCTGAGGGAGCTCACAGTCCATTGGTGGGGGAGACATGATAAGTACAAAGACAAGTAAATATAAGAGAAGTTAATGAAGTAGAATACTCAGAACTGGGGAGGAGAAGAGGAGAAAATCAAGGAATGTTTCCTGGAGAAGGTGATATCTGAACTGAGCTTTGAAGTAAAATGCAGATTAGAAGAAGTAGAGATGAAGAAGGAGGGCATTAAAGTCTTGTGGTTTTGCTGACATTCTTTAGAGTTAGGCACTGGGGAATATACTTAAAAGAAAAATGCTTTAATCTCCCCCAAGACACTAAAAAGCTATCCAGAACTGGAAATATATACTTTGCCAAAACACACCTCAGTTGATTTGCAAGGGACAAAAAATATCTAACTGGGGCAGAGGAGGGGGTGGGGATTAGAAGGGTAAGATTATTCTCCCTCCCAAATTAGTTAATGTAATCACGGAAAACATGGGGCAGATTAAAAAAAGGTTTATTTAATTTAATTAATATGCTAATGGAATGCAAAGATGTGTCTCGTCCCTGTTATCTCTTTACAAAAATGTGAAAAAATTTATAGATTCAATCGGAAGGGGAGATGGAATTGGCTGACCAGGCCTTTAAAAAGCTAAGTCTGCCAACTCTGAGGATAGGTGAAGCATCAATGAGTCTACCCCCTCATTTTAAAGATGAAGAAACTGAGTCTAATATAGGTTAAGTTACTGGCCCAAGGCTCACAGAGTTAGTGAGTAGTAAAGATGAGACTGAAACCAGCATTCTTTTCTCCATGTTAAACTGTAAACTCCCGGGTGAGGGACATTATGTTCTTTAACCATGTAGGCCCTTAATGAGTGTTCATTCAAATTTGTATCCTGCTCAGCATTCTCCAACCAATAGGAACTCAATAAATTTCCTCTTCAACTTCAAGGTGACTCAAGACAAGGGTTACGAACTCACCGGGTGCCCGCTGGAATGCCAGGATTCTACTGTTACTTTGGGGAAATTCCTGATTTTTTTTCTTTCCTTCTTTCCCCTTCTGTTTCCAAATTACAATCTCAACTTCAACCTGTAGCTGTATATTTTTCCCCACACAGTATATCACCCAGCTGTTTCACAGAAACATCTGAAATGAAACAAGTTTCATGAAACTCAAAACAACATTAAAAAGGAAGGAATTTTATTGTAGCTCACAGAATCCCAACCCCTCTCATATATACTTCTTCATCACTGTCATTATCATTAGCGTTATTATAATAGGTACCTTTTTTTGGGGGGGGGGCAATTGGGGTTAAGTGACTTGCCCAGGGTCACACAGCTAGTAAGTGTTAAGTGTCTGAGGTCGGATTTGAACTCAGGTCCTCCTGACTCCAGGGCCGGTGCTCTATCCACTGCGCCACCTAGCTGCCCCTAGGTACCTTTTCAGACACACAAACACTGGTTATAGATCAGTATGAAATTTGTTTGATTAACCACTTGTCTTATATGCTACAGTTCAAAATAACCACTGAAATTTCACTAGTTAATCTAGGTTTCATGAATTCTTTTGAGCAATATAAAGCCTCTATGCCTTCAAAAACTTTAAAATTCCCCATTAAACAGCCATTTGAAGGGCAGCTAGGTGGCACAGTGGATAAAGAACTGGCCCTGAATTCAAGAGGACCTGAGTTCAAATCTGGCCTCAGACACTTGACACTTACTAGCTGTGTGACCCTGGGCAAGTCACTTAACCCCAATTGCCTCTCTAAAAAAAAAGATAAGTTGGATTTTGAAAAGTGGGAAGGACACCATATCCTAGGCAGAAGGAATTAACTTTCAAACCCTTAATCTGCAATTCAAGCCCTCAAATGGATCAAATGAGATAATATTTGTGAAGGGCTCAGGAGAGTGTTAGACACATAGTAGGTGCTTGTTCCCTCTCCCTGCCTTGATGCTGGCTATATGAGTGATTACAGAATGAGCTACCTGTGATGGGATAGATGGCTAGAGGAGGAGAGATTGGCCCATCATTTTTGAGGGATGTTGTAGAGGAGGTAGGGTAGGATTATTTAGGTAGGGTTTCAACTAGATGGTCTCTGAGATCCCTTCCAAGGCTGAGAGACAGTTTGCCCTCTCAGACAGCCTAAAATGTAGCTATAAGGAGGTCAATTGCTTCACTTAACATTCCCAGGTTTGATTTTTTTGTTTGTTCAGCATGTGCTTATTAAGTAGTTAAACTAGAACCATACAAGGTTTTAAGACAATGTTCATACTTTTGCCTGAATAAGGAAATCAGGAATCACAGTGAAAGGTACAAGGTCACCTAAACTTTCCTAATTGGGTGGGTGGGTGGGTGATCAGGATAAAAAGAGCAGAGGGAATTAGGGGCAGGGGAGGAACTGTTTTCAATTCAATTCATCAATTCAAGTAGACAAGCATTTTTTTTTTACAATGCTCACTGTGTTCACGGTTCTCTGTTAGTTATTGGTATTAAAAGGACAAAAATGTAGTGTCCCCTGAGCTCAAAGAACTAACACTTGGGGGGGGAATATAATGCAAGATACATTCAATAAATAAAATTATGTAATTTGAGAAGGGTCACCAATAACAGCAGGGGAAGGGAGAGAGGGGGGGAAACAATCATTATTAGCACCTACTATGTGCTACAGGCTTTACAAATATCTACTTTGATAATCAGGAAAAGTCTTGAGTACTCAAAGTCTGGGTTTAAGAAGCTAGGGAGAGGGGCTGCTAGGTGGCACAGTGGATAGAGCACCAGCCCTGGAGTCAGGAGAACCTGAGTTCAAATCTGGCCTCAGACACTTAACACTTACTAGCTGTGTGACCCTGGGCAAGTCACTTAACCCCAATTGCCTCACCAAAAAAACCAACAACAACAACAATAAAGAAGCTAGGGTTGCTTTGTAACTTGCAAAGGTTTATTACACAGAAGAGAGTGAGCATCTATTTTCTTAGGAAACAGGAATGGAGACTTGTACAGAGGCTTCAGATTGTGAAATTGCTAGGACCCTGACCTGAGTCACCAAACAACAGCCAGGAAATCTTGTTTCCTATTTTTCTTTAAAGCTAAGAAGAAATCTTATGCCTTGCAACAGTTTTGATACAAGCAAGAGTAGAGGCAGTGGAATGGACCACTTGAGTTCTGGACTGTCCTTCAACTCAGAGCAGCACCTCCCCTCCCCCCCCCCCAAGTAACCATTCTGCTGAGGGAATATTTGGTGGATTATGTTTGTGAAGCATCTTGGGATGGAAGCAGCCATGTAATTTTAAAATACGATTATCTTGACCAAACCTATCAATGTGCAAACTTCTCCAAAGGAAATTATTTGAAAGCAATTGTGAGGATTCGGTCCTTCAACTCTTCACAGAACCAATTTTTAACACTGGGGCATATTTTTTTTGTAGTCCATGACTCCGACTGGATTGTTATTAGTCCTGCTTTGGTTAGGAAGCCACAATATGATCCTTCTCTGACTAGAAATACCGGCATAATTTATTGCATTATTACTCCTCTGAACTGAAAGCAATTAATTACCTAGAGCAGGATGCACAAGTGAAAATTCATCAGAGGAAAGTGATGAAAAATGTGCCCGCTGCTTTAAAATAATAGAGGCTTAATGGTTTTTTTGTTTTCTGACTAATCTCAAGCATCTTATAAACAACTCGGTATTGGTTATCGGTTGTGAATGCTCTTCCTTCCCCCCTTCCTCTTTTATATTATTCTATCATCCAATATCTTCCCCAAAGGACAGGAAGAAAAATCTGAAACATTTGCTTAAAAGCAGTGGAGAGGGGCTCTGCCCTTCTTCAACAGAGTAAAATTATTAGTACAATGTAGAAAAACATGATAAAATATATTCATATGTTTATCACCCATGTTGGTAGCACATATCTGTTTGGCTGATTAATGTTGTTCTCTCTGTCTCTCTCTGTCTCTCTCTGTCTCTCTGCAACACCAGCAGCATTTTACCTTAAAACTTGGAAAAGTCGTGTTGGATGCAAACACACACACACACACACACACAAAACCCTACTCACCTGGTTTATATACATATGCAGCTTATCTGCACTATCTCACAAAGTGACATGAATGTAACCTTCATATCAAAATCAACACACGTCAGACCACAGTGCACACTAATATCTTCTCCCCGGCACACTCCCAGTTATTACTAAAACTGTCGTCCCACCAAGATCCGGGAAGAGAAAAGGAAATCGAGCCAATAATGTGTTATTGTATTATTTATAAATTTCGTGCCCATATGAAAGATAGAAAGAGGGCTAAATTCATTACATTTATTTCTACTTTTCAGAATTATTCACATCTGTATGATTCAGTAATTGTTTTTTCTATAAAGTTATTGAAGTAATTTTGCTCCGCATATTCCCGATCAATTCCTCCTCTCAAGGGCACAGTTGAAAAGTGATATTTGAAAACGGCCTCTGATAGATTGCATGGTTAGTCAGCAGCAGAGACAAACAACCTAATCCAGCACAAATTAGTTCGGCTGCCAGCAAGAGTTTTATACAAAGATGTAAATTATGTTGTCAAAATCGGTCGCTTTCTAGCTTGCTGCTCAGCTAACAAGAAACCACTTTGGCTGATAAAGATGAACACTAAGCTTCCCTCTCTTACAAATTTGCAAATCTGCCATTTCAGCATTCTGTTCGCCACAAACAAACAGCCCGCTATAATTGCTTCTTTTCTTCCGCGGTGGTATTTTCGCCCGGTGTTCTTTTTTCCAGGAGGCTCTCAGGAAAACAACAAAAACCAAAATAAAAAAAATAATAAAAATAAAAAGCCTGATAACAATAAACACAGGCGGCAGTCAGACAATAACTTCGTGGAAAACTAAACTCCTGCAGACACCCTCCTCTCCTGTCTGCCTTCATTGCTAGCCTGAAGGATGACTGTCATGACCTGGCCGCCTGTGCCCGGTGGGCAGGCCGGACATATCGGCAAAAAAAAATCACAGGGTGCCAGGCCCTGTGCCAAGCCACCATCCCACTGCCACTATGTTGGAAGGGTGAGGTGCATGAAAAGGGGAGACTGAGAAAAGCTCTTGACTCTAATGGAAACAGAAATATCCTTAAGACTCTGGAAAAGAATTGTGCCTGACAGTAACCCATCTATTGCATTTTCTTTTACAAATTACTATCCTGGGGGAAAGTGGAGGCCAAAACACCCAGGCCAAGTCCAGTATTTCACCAGGCTGCCCGCTTGAAGGTGGAGCCAACTAGATCTTGCACTGGACTGGAAATAATAATGCATTATAACTGTAATTATATCCAGCATAAGTCAAATAAATAAATTATAAATTACAATTACCCTTTAAAGTTGCTAGTCTCACTGTTTGCTCTACAATTAACTGCAGGTGCTCCTCCATGTTTTATTACAGTCCCAAAGTTATATATTCGCGAGAACAGTACAGATGATTCCTGTTTATTTGTTAAATTAAAGCATTGTTGGTAAAATTACAGCTTAATTAATATTATGGGTACTGTATAACAAAATAGTTTACCTTGTGCATAATTTATTTCCACATGCATATCTCGGCACAGACCCATTACAGCTCCAAGGCAGCTAAAATAAAATATTCCTCCTTTGCTGGCATTTTTCTAAACAGCCGTTCACTAAATCAATATTATTCACTTGGTATTTTTAAAAGCAGTGTATCTTAATAATTACACAGCATTAGAGTAGGCAATAATTTTCCTTGCTAAGCATATTAAATTTAGCAAACCATCAGTCAAAGAGTTTGTTCCCTCAGAGCATGTGTAAGCAGTGAGTGAGTTTGGAATCCTGGTAGTTGGGTAGAAATGTCACATGTAGTTTAAGAATGGGGATGTGACTCCCTAAGCCGGCCCAGCACGATATATCTTTATTAGTTTCATTGGTCAGTGCAGTGACCAGTTGTTTATTTTCATTACTCAAGACAAGGTGAGCCACTTAGCACTGACTGCAATCACAGCCAAAAATGTATGACTTTGCAGAAAATAAAAACAAGGCTGCAAGCACACAGAAGTCTTGGAAATGACCGGAATGATGAGGGAAAATATCTATATGTAAGTAGGGTACAGGTACACGTTTGGGGTAAGAACTTCATCTTTCTTGCCACTAGTTTGTCCAGGCACCAGCGTGTTCTTAATGTCTATTGAGTGCTGACCACCACTAATTCAGGATTTCGCCTGTCAGGGTGCGGCTTTCTATACTTACATTCCTTCTCAAGCTCATAGAAATTAATACACCAGAAAAGGCCTCTGGGAGCCATGTCTTTCCTCCTAGCCCCACATGCTTCAGCTGATCTGAGTCAAAAAAAAAAAAAAAAAGGATAAACTTAAATTCTCTCGCTGTCTCTTTCTGTCTTTCTGTCTCCTCTCCCCTTCCCTTCCCTCCCCTCCCCTCCCCTCCCCTTCCCTTCCCTTCCCTTCCCTTCCCTTCCTTTCCTTTCCCTTCTCTCTTCTCCTCTCCTCTCTTCTCTTTTCTTCTCTTCTCTCATCTCCTATCCTTTTCTCTTCTCTCCTCTCTCTCCCCCTCCTTCCATCTCACTCTCACACTCAGTCTCCTCTCTCTCCTCCCTCTCTCCCCCCTCCCTCTCTCCTCTCTCATGATTTGCCCTTCTTTGAATTTTAACTCTTCTTCCCTTGCATATGAGCAAAGGAGGAGCAAAACTGTTCCACACAGGGCTATAATTGCCAGCTCCCACCAAATCAATAATTGATTGATACATTTCAAGAGGCTACATGCCCCTAGGTGGTATGTTTAAAGTGACCAGGCAAAAATACTTTTCAATAGCATTTTATCTATGTTGGATGATCAGAGATAAAAGGCAATAAACCAGCAATCTGACAATGAGGACCAAAGCAAAGCAGCCCAAACACAGCCTGGACCATCTTCATTGACCCCCATCCTTGTAACCCACCCTCCTTTGCAGGGGAAAGCCTAGATTTGTCAATTCCCTACTTGTTTGCTCCCAGGCATATTTATTTCCATGATGTCTATCAGTAAACTTCTGTCTCTAGGAGGATAATTGGGGAAACTAGTCTAGAAAGGCTAAGTGACATTCTCCACTTAAGGGACCACGCTGGACTTTGTGCTGCTAGGCAGGACACTTCACAGAGCTCCCCTTCTACTTCCTGCCACCAAAGTGTAAATCAAGGCTAAAAAAACAGTTCCTCAAATTGTATTAATTAAGGTAATATAGATTTAGAGCAGGAAGGGACTATAAAGGCCATCAAGTCTACTGAGGCAGGGTGGTAAGGGGTAAAGAACACTGAAATTGAAGTCAGGAGAAATCTTAGTTCAAATCTCACCTTCTCCACTTATACTTGTGGGATCACCAGTAGGACACTAAACCTCTCTGAGCCTCAGTTTCCCCATCTGCACAATGGGAATAATAAATGTTCTTCCCCAAGGAGACTGTTGTGAGGATCATAAGATCATGAAATTAATAGCTCTATACCTGGAATGGACCTCTGAAGCCATCTGGCCCAACCCCTTCATCTTACAGAGGAGGAAACTGAGGCCAAAGAGAGATTAAGTAACTTGCCTAAGGTCCCAAAGCTCTCTTTGCCAATCATAAAGTGCTACACAACTGCCAGCCATTAGTATTATTTTTCTCAGAAAGAATATTGGAAGTAAAATCAGTGGATTCTACTGCTGTGGGAGAACAGTATAGTGGCTGTCTGTCAGTAATGTATCAAGGCACAAGCACACCAATAAGTGGGAAGGCCCTTGGGTGTGAATTAATCTAGAGGAAAATTAGCCATCTGATCAATTAATAAATATTTATTGACCATCTCTATGCCAGGCATTAACAATGCAATCGCATTACTAGGCAGTGGCATGTGCCAAGCACTTAGAAATACAGAGACAAGGGGGCAGCTAGGTGGCGTAGTGGATAGAGCACCAGCCCTGGAGTCAGGAGTACCTAAATTCAAATCCAGCCTCAGACACTTAACACTTACTAGCTGTGTGACCCTGGGCAAGTCACTTAACCCCAATTGCCTCACTTAAAAAAAAAAAAGAAATACAGAGACAGAAATGGGGGGAAAGCACCTTCTAGGCACTAGACGTTAAAACAAAGCAGATTTCCTTTCTAGGCTTGCATTCCACTTGGGGAAAGAAAATATAAAACATCAAGGAAATGATTTCAGTAACAATTCAAGACAGGAATAGATGTCAAAAGGCAGAGCAAAATTAAGTTCCTAGTGACTGTTCAGACAATTGTTATGGGAATTCTGTAGAGAAGAATCATATATAGACTAACATGTTCTGAAAAGTCATTTAGTCAATATGCACTTATTAAATGCATGCTAATTATCAAGCAAAAATATGACCTCTGCCCTTAAAGAGCTCCCATTCTAATGGGGGTGGGGGGGAGTTCTAAAAGCTGGATCTGAATCAGGTCCTACAAAGCAAGAGAAAGAGACGAACTTGAGAGAGGTATAATGATGTACATAAGTATTTTAGAAGGGAAAAAACCAAAAGCATCAAAAGCAACCCCAAAACCCCAACTTATTATCTGCTTGCTTCATAGTTCTGTGAGTGCAAGAATTTTAAACGCCAGAGTGCCAATAAAGAGTGCATAGAGTAGAAGCTCCTTCAAGGTAAGAAGTGTTTCATTTATAGCTTTGTACGGACATTCTATTACATAGTGCATGGTATCCAGTAGGTGCTTAATAAATGCTTGTTGAACGGAATTATGTTTATGTATCTTGCCAAAATGGATCATTCATTGGCTAATCTCCCTAGCAGAAAAAAAATGATTAGCAAATTCATTATTATGAGTCCTGTTTATTCTTCAGTTGTTATGGCTCATCATCTGATTGCCTTAAGTAAGATGTATGACTTACATTAAAGCTCTTAAATAAATCAAAATGTTTCCATTTTCAGAAGTACACTTGAAATTCACATATATTATAGTTCCTAATCGGGGCTCCAGACCACTTTTTTGTTACTAAAATCTCTAGTCAAGGAAGAGAGTTTTATTTAAGTTAACAGATGATGGTCTTTCACAACAATAGCATAAACAGAGGCCTGTTCCTTGAATTTGCTCCTATTCTCTCATTAAATGAAATTCCATCTTTAGTTGTCACATCTATATGGGAAGAAGTGCCAAATCTAGTACTAAAACAGATGAGAAGTTATTGTTTTAAAGGGAAAGTGTATATATATATATATATATATATATATATAATAAAATATATGTTTATATATGTGTACATGTATATGCATGTGTGTGTTCACATATTTCTTCCACATCATTCATTATACAGTTAAAGAAACTGAGACCCAAAGTAACTTGTCCAAAATCAAACTGATAACAAGGGAGGATTCAAATCCAGAGCCTTGGACTATAAATCCAGAGGTCTTTAAATAACTCCTTCTACAAGATGCAAGAACAAGAGGTTTTGGCCCTTTGAAACAATGTGATAAGGTAAGGTGGGAAAAGGTCCAAAAGATAAAGCAAGATTGATAGCTTCAGCATGACAAAAGTCTGGCCTCCCTGCAGGCTGGCTAAACTACTGAAGATTTCAAGAAGAAAGAGACAAAGGAAACAGGGCAAATAATTAAAAGGACATCTATAGCAAGGAGAGAGCAGGGAAGTACATTGTCATAAGCATCTCTCTCTTAATCGTGGCATAACAGAAGAAACATAAACAATTTCAGAATCTGTGGCTTTCCAAAGCCAATCCCTCTTGCTGAAGCAGCTGCTGAACCACCCAACCTATTGAGACTATAAATATTAACTGGCAGTGTACACTCAACACCCACTAGTGAGCTGGGACAATGAAGGATATGCTAATGTCCTTGGGTGGGGGGAGGAGGAGCTTCCATTCAAAAATGGACAATATAGATACATGGATATATGAATGAAGACACAGACACATGGGAAAATCCTTCCTCTAGGCTTTCTTTAAACATCTGGCTAAGTCATGATTAGATGGAGCAGAGTTATGGGCAGGGAAAACAAAAAAAGAGGAAAGTTGATAAAGAAGGAGACCCTAGAAACAAAATATCCATCATATTTACAGAATTATTTAATGTTTATGGAATTTCTATAAAGTGGGAGTATCCCCATAAGAGGAAGGGAAAGAGTCAGTTTATAATCAACAAGACAATGAACCAGGATTTGCCAAGCACATGTCAATTACTAGGATAGGTGCTAGAGGATACAGTGGCCCCTTTCATCAAAGAGTTTATCATCTAGAAGAGAACAGATATTAAGAACTAGATGATGGCTAAAAAGTCTAACAATACTACTTTGGTATTTTCTTTAATGATTCCTATTATTTCTCTGCTATGGATGTTCTGTCTACCAGTACAGAATACAACCCTTCCATGCCTTCTCCTTCCATGTATTCCATACCCATGCCTATCATTCTTCCTTCTATGTTGTATTAGTCAACCACACTGAAAACCTTCCTCTGGTAATACTCAGAGTGTCAAGGGTTTGTTTGTCATTTTTATAAATGACTACTACTACCAACTCTAATGTATACAGTACGTGAAAGTTTATAAGCACTTTCTTGACAACAACTCTATGGGATGGACACTTGACTTGTCTACTACCCTTTCTATCCAGTCTCTACCCTCAAATAAGCAGCTAGGTGACACAGCAGATAGAGCATTGAGTCTAGGAAGACTTGAGTTCAAATGTGGCTTTGAAAACTTAATAGCAGTGTGACCCTGGGTAAGTCATTTGATTTCTATGTGCCTCAGATTCCCTACTATTAAAAAAAATGGGGACAGTAAAAGTACCTACCTCCCAGGGTGATTGTGAGAATCAAATGAGATATTATTTGTAGAGTGCTTAGCACAGTTCATGGCACATAGTACATGCTTAATAAATGCTTGTTTCCTTACTTACAAGGAAAGGATAAATAAATATAATACATAGTATATGGTTGATTCAACTTCACAAACACTTATTAAATACCTACAGCACTCTGTCCTAATGGACCTTACGTAACCAATAAGGTGGAGTATAACTCACAGTGTTCATTTATAGCCATTAAATATGCTAACAAATGTAGAAGAGGTACCTAAGTAGTGTGGAAGTAGCATCTGAGCCTTAAAAGAAGAAAAGAAAAGTACAAGGCAGAGGTACTAAGTTCTATGGGAATTCACTGCAGGGATCACTTTTGGTTAACATGATGAAATCAGTATTTTTTAAAAACTAATCTAATTAATCTTCATTAATTACAAGTTGGTCGCAGCACCACACTATAGTTTGGTGGAATGACCCTTAGAATAGAATCTCATAGAAATACATAGTGAATTAGACAAATACTCCCCTAGGAAATAGACATATGCTATTTACTACTTTTAAAATACCAGGGCACCATTTTGAATACTCAATTGGTCATCTACTAACTGGTAGCTTAGTGTCCTGAAACAGTAACATGTTTTTAAGGCCCTTCACTTACTCTCTTTTCTTTTCTTTTTTTTTTGGCAGGGCAATTGGGGTTAAGTGACTTGCCCAGGGTCACACAGCTGGTAAGTGTCAAGTGTCTGAGGCCGGATTTGAACTCAGGTCCTTCTGAATCCAAGGCTGGTGCTCTATCCACTGCACCACCTAGCTGCCCCCACTTACTCTCATAGAACAGTTTATACCCTGAGAGAATCAGAATCAATGCAGAGCATGGAGGGTGTAAATATATGTGTAAGTTTTTATATGTGGATGGGCATATAAAAAGCCTGACTTTTCAACACCTCACATTGGTGCTTAACAAACTGGCATAAATGAAGTGCTAACTCTCCCTGTAATCCCTTCTTCCTTTTCTGGGCCACCTTCTCCTCTCTTCCTGTCAAAAGGCCAGCTATCCACAGCTTCCTCTTGTGATGTTTCTAAGATCAGGCCTGGGCTCAGGGGTAATCCATGGTCTGCATATTTCCTGAGCCACCCTCTTCACCAAAGCTCCCCATTCTTACCAATCTCATAGAACCCCAGAGTTAGAAAGGCCCTCAGAGCCTATACAATACAATCCATGCCAAAAAAAAAAAAATTATCTCTCTGACAGACTCAATCAGTGGTTTTTCAGCCTTGGCTTGAAGATCTACAATGAGGGGAAACCCACAAGGCTGGCCACTCTGCTTTAGTGTAGCAGGTTTTCCTCATTTGGAATCTGTTTACCTCCGCATTTATCCATTGCCCCTAAATTTTGCCCTCCAGGGCATAAACAGAACAGGTATAATCCCTCTTCCCACTGTTAGCCTTTCTAATACCTGAATATAGATGACGTCTTGCCCCTGAAGTCTTCTCTGCTGATAAAGTGGCTAAAGCTAATTTGATCAATTGAAGCTAAGAGGTCAATAGCTGATAGATAATGGCTTAGTGTATTTGCTCCCCGGTAGCATTTGCATTTTAACAGAGACCATTAATGTCTTAACTCAAAGAGAGTTAGTAATGTAGGAGTTAGAGGCACTAGCAGAAGAGAGAGTTGTAGGATTGGGAACCTTCCTACTGTCCCTCAAAAAACTCTATGCAAATATCTTCCTATGTTTCATGCTTATGCTGTGTGTCTGTGTGTATACACAGACATGTATATCTAGATATCTAGATCTAGATAAATAGATCTGGATCCAGATAGATCTAGATCCATGTCCATCTCCATGTCCATGTCCATGTCCATGACCATGTCCACATCTGTATACATATATGTATACATATACATATACATATATTTCCTACATATAGACAGTTCCTAGACCTCCTCCCTGTACCCAATGGGAAAAATCTATGGATCAAAAAGATAAAGAAGCCACATCATAAAAACTATGCTTTCACACAAGGAATGACTAGACTCAGGCTATAGATTTACTGGGTTTACCCCCCAAAAACCACAAAGTTATGTTTAATCAGGGCTTGCTAATTCTGAATTTTTTAAATAATTCAAACACAGTATGACTTGAACTTTACTTTGCACTCTCGATCGAGTTGGTTAAGCAAATCAGTACCATTAACAAGATTGTGAAGAATGTGTTTAAAGTTCTTGAGATAAACTATACACTGTTTATACTTTAGAACAGCTATTTTGAGCTCTAGACCTAGAAAAGCATTTAAAGACCATCAATATTTCCCCCTACAAGAGTCAAAGGAGAAAATGAAAACCCAAGAAGTTTAGTGACTCATTTAAAGTCAACACAGAGACTTTAGTACCAAGGACTCTTGCTACTCTAATAGAACATTGACATTTTAATTATGAATTATACTTAATTAGAGGTATCACTAGTGTGGCTCCAAGAAAGGGTGTGCTGGAACCAGCTTGTACCTCAATAGAGTTGATTGTCAAATTTTCAGTGTGAGCATTCAAACCTTGGAAATTGGCAAATGCTACAATTCAGGGCTTGATTTGTTGTTGTTGTTATTGTTGTTTTGATTTGTCTAGTATTAAGAAAGTAGTGAGGGGCAGCTAGGTGTACAGTGGATAGAGCACTGGCCCTGGGAGTCAGGAGGACCTGAGTTCAGGTCTGGCCTCAGACACTTAACACTACTAGCTGTGTGACCCTAGGCAAGTCACTTAATCCCAATTGCCTCACTTAAAAAAAAAAAGTAGTGGAGAAAATCTTAAAAATGCAGATTAAACTTAAAAGTGTGCGTGTATATATATATATATATATATATATATATGTGTGTGTGTGTATATATATATATACACACATATATATACATATATATATATGTAAATGTTTAACAACTGGCTCATACATATGTGTGTGTGTATATACATATTTATATTATATACAAAAACATATATTTACATATTAATACCTTTATTATTATACTAAGTTAATATAAATAAAAGAATCCATTCTTAAACATTTACCTGTATACCCCTGGTGCCAAGGGAATCAGAAAACCTAGATTTAAGTTCTAGCTCAGCTTAATTATCGGTTTACCTTGGCAAGTCCCTTAACCCCTCTGAGGTTCAATCAATATCTTCATCTGTAAAACTGGGGTGGAGGAGAAGGTCAATGACACTGGAATAATAATACTTGTACATTCTACCTCAGAGGGTTATTTTGAAGAAAGTGCTTTATAATTATAGGATGCTTATGCAAACATGAGCTATTCTTTTTTCTTTAAAAATATTCTTCAGGGGTGGCAGCTAGGTGGCGAAGTGGATAAAGCACTGGCCTTGGATTCAGGAGGATCTGAGTTCAAATCCAGCCTCAGACACTTGACACTTAGTAGCTATGTGACCTTGGGAAAGTCACTTAACCCTCACTGCCCCACAAAAAAAAAAAACACCAAAAAACAAACAAAAATATTCTTCAAATTCCTTTTCATTAGACTAGCTTGTTACTGCCAATAACTAAAGGCAATATTTAATCACAATTAATTTGGATATTGGAGCTATTGTGGACTTAAATTTTATCATATTTTTAGGAAAAGCTTGATTTTTATGTCTTCCTAAACTTTTCCGTTTAAAAAACTGGTTTTCATGCAAAAATTAACAGGCAAAAATGTGGGGGGAGATTGGTGTTTTCTTCGCATCTTAAACAATGTATGTCTGTGGAGATGGGTATATATGTGTGTATATGTGCATATATATACACACGTATGTATGTGTACATATGTTCACATACACAAACCTTATTCAACAATGAAAGTCTTGAAGTAATCACAATCAGAAGATACAGGTTTAAGTTCTCTTTGCCTGGACAAGTCACTGGATCCCGATGTGAGCACAGCCTTAAAGCCCATTTTCAAGAGCCACATTCCTCACTGGTGGAGATTGATTAGTTTTGTGCCTCTGTGAGGGGCAGAGTTGCCTCGAACTTGGGAGAAGCAAGATCCTCATCTTCTGGGTTCCAGTGTGAAGAGGAAAGACACACACTCTTCAAAACAGAGGTACCTAAAGAGAGATAAAGACCCTGGGAAGAAGCCAAGGTATGAAGGACCTGGCACTTCAATTCTATCCCTATCCACAGTTTAACACACTAGAGACTTTGGGGCATTTCCCCCAGGTGATATTGGGGGCTCCTTCTTGCTTGAGCTGTGATAGCTCATTCCCAGTGAAAGAGCTCATTTGCTCTGTACATTATCTAGTATATTCTCATTGATGTAATTTCTCTGCTTTCCTATTTGCTATCAGTCTGGCTAAATAGGTTAATTTGCTATTCTCTATGTGTGGTCTTTCTGCTCATGGGAAGGGAATCAATGCCTTGGATATATAGCTTGGGTGACTCCCCATTAAGTGATTGCAATCATCAGCTTGAACCTAAAAATTATTTTCCTTAGACTAACAATATTTACTTGGGTAAAAAGATATGATCCTATCCTGGTACACACACACACACACCCCCACACACCCCTTTGAGGAAAGTGGAGTGGCCATCCTTGTAGCCACAATCTCTTGCTCCCCCTTCAAAGCCTCCTTGGAGAGACTTAGTCAGAGAAGGCTCAAAACATTCACTCCTTCCTTTGAGCCACTCCCAGACAGAACCATGTAGATACACATAACCTATACAGGCAATACATATACCTATACCTTAAAGTTTCCTTACCGACAAACTTCAGTTTCCTCATCAACAAAATGGAAATAAAAATCCTTAAGCCGTCTACCCCCATAAAACTGTTGTAAGAAAAGTCCACTGGATATTACAAAGTGCCATCCAATTTTGAATTATTACTCTAATAATTATTATATTCATTAAAGTAGGTTTCCTAAATGCCTTTTAGTCGACCTATTTCAAGTTCCTACTATTACTAGAAAGCAATAAAGTTTAATTTAATTTAAAATATTCTATAATTCAAATCTTATGAGAGGCAAGGTAATGTAACAGAAAGTGAACCAGACAGAGTCTGGGAAGACCTGGGTTTAAATCTTGTCTTTGGCATTTATTAGCTGTGTGACTACAGACAATTCAATTAACCTCTCTGAGCCTCGGTTTCCTCATCTGTAAAATATGGATAACAAAACCTACAGTCCCTACTTGGCTCCAGAAAGTTCTCCTCCAGTGTTCTCCTGTGGTGTGGAGGCAACCTTGTGATCTTAAAGGCTATGACAGAGGAGAACAAATTCTGTCATGTTTTACTATACTGAAGAGGCTTCACGTATAACCCAAGCAAAGCATTATCTGTTTCTTAAGGACCAGGCTAGTTAAGTAGGAAGAGGTTCATCACCAGTGGATAGTCCACTTGGCTGATTAATTCTTTGGCAATGGCAAGCACGGAACACCACAACATGACCCTGATTCCTAGGTGGCCTTCTTCTACCTCCATAATGATAATGGGAGTGAGGCAGAAAGGAGAGTAGAGAGGGCTCAACACAGGTCCTCAATAAACACAAGCCTAGCTGCTGCATGTAAGAATGTATGATTCTTGCCCAATGGCCAAAGAGGTCTACTACTGGAAGAAATGAATTATATCCATCTTGACATTCTCCCTATAAATGAAGACAGAAAACAAAAGGAAGGATGGCTCACAAGTCCTCCTTAGAAGATACAAATAAAGGATTTGGGGGGGATTTTTATCAGGCATTCAAAGACAAAAAGAAACATCATTTCATGGAACATGAGATCGCCTTGCATTGTGATGTTCTTACAAGCATCCGAACAAAGACTATATTGACCATCATCAGAGTCTGTGGTTTATGTGTCCACATCTGTTATGGAAGATTAAGAGTCTTCCAAATTAAATCAAAATATACTTTGATATCCAGTGACTTTAATCTAGATTAGGAGTGAGGGAGGAACAAAGCCAAAGACTTGTAGACTACACAGAGTTTCATTCCTATATATCATTAATACTTTCTTCAAGAAAAAGAATTGGAAGGCACTACACATGGAAATCCCCAAATAACACCCTCCAAAATGAAACTAATTATATTTTGATAGGAAATTACTACTTATGTGGGAATTATTCCTGTATTAGCAGGCTGTAGACCATCAGATAACTGATTTGTTAGCACTAAGATCAAAAACAACACAAAGTCAGGAAAAAGAATACAAATTTTTATATATATATATATATATGTATATATATGTGTGTGTATATATATATATATATAGTACAATTAAAACAATTCCAACTATTTGAACAAGTTATTGATGCTTAAAATGGGAAACAAATGAAGGAAAGGACATTGATACCACCTATAATAATTTATTACAGTTTTTAAATTGCCAGAGAGAACAAAACAAAAGGACTTATTTCCTCATGAAGTAAGATGGCAGCAAAGAGCAAGACTAGTTTGGAATATAAATTCACTTGTGTTATATTGACTCATAATACAATTAAAAACACCAAAGAAAAATAATAGTTTAAAGAAAGCTTTCTTAGACTCAAATAATCAAAGTCAAACCAAGGATAAAACTAGAAGACAACAAACAGATAAAAGATGGAAAAAATCTGCAAAGATTTTTATGACAAATTCCTTTCACCATCAAGAACAGTGGAATCACAACATTTGAACTCCAAGACCATAGAACAAAATGTGATTCTAAAGGAAATAGAAATGATGCTGAAGAGAGCAAAGATGTGAAAAGCAGCTAGACTTGACTAATTATACAAAGAAGGTCTGAGGAGGGAGGCAATTTTGACAGTGCTAAGGTATTGATTTTCAATGTTTCTGAAGCATAGGAAGAGGCCAAGAACATGGTAAAAATCTTGGACATTCTTACACCCCAAAAGGTGACTGAGGGAGTATTAATAATAACTGATCTATATGTCAACTTTCTTACCTACATAAAATTTTTATGATATTGATATGTATGTACATTAAGGACATCCATGATAAGTATATTATAAGGTAACATAGATTTTGCAAACAATATTCCACAGATGATTACATCAGAGAAATGACTAAAAGGAGTAGAGAATAGACAATCCTATTGTGCTTATTGTTTGTTTATTATTTTTAAAAATTGATTCAGTAGAACATAACCTTGAAGGCTTTCTTCCCACAAGGTGTCTACCATGTATATGTCAAAATTATATTAAATTCCTTGAAAAATATAACAACAGAGCTAACTTTGTTTAATGACACTGATCATTTGAAGTGAGATAGAAAACAGTAATCCCTGCTTCCTAAAGGTGTTTCCCAATGTCTTAAGGGTGATCTGATAGAGAATCTAAGTTAAGGTGGGGGGGGGGGAAGATGGGGAGATCCTCTAAATGCTCGCATTTGTGAATGACATTATGCAAACTGCATAAATCCTAAGAATCTCCTAAATGAGATCCATAACCAATCTAAAGTATTCAGGCTAACTATCTGCTCAGGAAAAAAAAACTAAGTAGATGAAGAATGTTTATTTTCTATACTATGATATGGGTTTGACTACACCATCAAAAGAGATCATCCAGGCAGCTAGATGGCGCAGTGCCTGGCGCAGAGCATCGGCCCTGGAGTCAGAAGTACCTGAGTTCAAATCCAGCCTCAGACACTTAACACTTACTAGCTGTGTGACCCTGGGCAAGTCACTTAACCCCAATTGCCTGACTAAAAAAAAACAAAAAACAAAAAAACAACAGAGATCATCCATCAATGTGAGTATTACATATATGATATGTATTTAAGTATGTGGAATGTACATGAACCTATATGGAACTTGAGGAAATAAGCATAATACCATGCAAATGTATGTATTTTGTGTGGACAAGGAGAAGAAAACAAGATGAAGTGCCTTTGGGAAATTGTAAAGGTCTTTCAATGATCCCAAACCTTTTCCTGAAACAAAGGTCCATCTTTGTAACACCAATATTTTGGGTGATATTGTATGACCATGAGTCATGGCACATTACAATGAATCACAACTGAAGATGACCCAAAGAGGAATGATGAATAATAAGCATGAGTAGACAGCAATGCCATGGCCAATAAGGAACTATTGGTAGGTGAAGCAGTGTGATGGAGATCAAAAGGAAATGGATGAGTAAAAAAGATGGATTCATTAATAGCTTCACAAACCTTAAAACACCATATATTGGGTATTATTTTTATTTCATAAATAAGGTGGCAGGGGGCAGTGAGATAGTGTAGTGGATAAAGCACCGGCCCTGGATTCAAGAGGACCTGAGTTCAAATCCGGCCTCAGACACTTGACACTTACTAGCTGTGTGATCCTGGGCAACTCAACCCTCATTGCCCCACCAAAAATAGATAGATAGATAGATAGATAGATAAATGAATAAATAGATAAACAAATAAATAAGGTGGCACAATGGATAGAGTGCTAGGCCTGGAGTCAGGAAGACTTGAGGTCAAATTTGGCTCAGATATTTACTAGCCATGTGACCCTAAGTAAGTCGGTTAACTGCTGTTTGCCTGAGTTTCTGTATCTGTAAAATGGGATTAAAAGTAACACCTATCCTCGAATAGACTACCTCTCAGATCTTTGGAAAGGAGAACAGTTTATCAGAAAAGAAGA
This sequence comes from Dromiciops gliroides, assembly GCF_019393635.1. Lineage (NCBI taxonomy): Eukaryota > Metazoa > Chordata > Mammalia > Microbiotheria > Microbiotheriidae > Dromiciops > Dromiciops gliroides. The sequence continues at coordinate 55,768,999 of NC_057862.1, read as the reverse complement.
GATAGAGAATATTATGAAATGCAAAATGGATGATTTTGATTACATTAAATTTAAAAGTTTTTGTACAAACAAAAGCAATGCATCCAAAATTAGAAGGGATGCAGAAAGTGGGGAAACAATTTTTATGGTCAGTACTTCTGAAAAATGCCTCATTTCTAAAATATATAAGGAATTAAATCAAATTTATAAGAATCCAAGTCATTCCCCAATTGAGAAATAGTCAAAGGATATGAACAGGCAGTTTTCTGATGAAGAAATCAAAGCTATCTATTCCCATATGAAAAAATGCTCTAAACCACTATTGATTAGAGAGATGCAAATTAAAACAACTCTGAGGTACCATCTGACACCTATCAGATTGGCTAATATGACAAATAAGGAAAATAATGAATGTTGGAGAAGCTATGGAAAAATTGGAACACTAATGCATTGTTGGTGGAGCTGCGAACTGATCCAACCATTCTGGAGAGCAATTTGGAATTATGCCCAAAGGCTATAAAGCTGTGCATACCCTTTCACCCAGCAATACCACTTTTGGGTCTTTTTCCCAAAGAGATCATAAAAAAGGGAAAAGAATCCACATGTTCAAAAATATTTATAGCTGTTCTTTTTGTGGTGGCAAGGAATTGGAAATTGAGGGGTTGCCCATCAGTTGGGGAATGGCTGAACAAGTTGTGGTATATGAATGTAATGGAATTCTATTGTGCTGTAAGAAACGATGAGCAGGAGGAGTTCAGAGAAATCTGGAAGGACTTGCATGAACTGATGATGAGTGAGATGAGCAGAACCAAAAGAACATTATACACAGTATCATCAACATTATATGTTGATCAACTGTGATAGACTGGATTCTTCTCATCAATACAATGGTACAAGAAAGTTCCAGGGGACTCATGATGGAAGAGGCTCTCCAAATCCAGAAAAAAAAGAACTGTGGAATATGGATGCTGATTGAACCATACTATTTCTTTTGTTTTTGGTGCTGTTGTTTTTCTATTTTGAGGTTTTTCCTCATTGCTCTGATTCTTCTCTTATAGCATGACTGATGCAGAAATATGTTTAATGTTATTATGAATATGTATGTGTGTGTGTGTGTGTGTATAAAACCTATATCTGATTGCCTACTGTCTAGGGGAGGGGGGGAGGGAGGGAGAAAAATTTGAAATTGGAAATCTTATATAGACAAATGCTGAAAACTATCTCAACATGTAATTGGAAAATAATAAAATACTTTTATTTTTTAAAAAAAGTAACACCTATCCTCCCAGGTTTGTTGTGAGGATCAAAGAAGATAATTGCAAAGTGTTTAGCATAGTACCTAGAACATAATAAACACTATATAAATGTTAGCTATTATTATAATCATTATAAAGAAATTTCTTTACTAATGATAAAACATGACTTTTGATTACCAAAATTTGTATTAAATAGAGGAAAGATTCATTATGTATACTTCCTCCCTAGTCTTGGGGTTCTTAAAATGGAGTCTACAGACCCCAAGAGGTTCGTGGATAGATTTCAGGGTAGGGGGTATCTACAAACTTGAATGGGGAAAAACCCCACATCTTTATTTTCACTAATGTCTAAATGAAATTTAGCATTTCCTTCAGTTGTTTAAAAACAGGATTCTGAGAAGGGGTCCGTTGGCTTTACCAGACCCAACCAAAGGAGTGTATGATACCAAAAAAAAAAAAAAAAAAGGTTAAAAAGCCCTGCTTTCCACTTTCTCTTTGGGGATAAGTTTATAATCAGTGGAACTGGTTTTCATACTTAATATGAAGAGAATGAACAGCCCCTAAGTACTGCTCTTCACCTTCAACACTCCAGATTGGTCTATCCTAATGGACGAGCATTACCTAGCTGTAAATCACACTCTTGAACAGACAATGGGAGATCAGGAGGTGAGTATATATAGGAATTCTTGGCCTAGAACCAAACCAGCCCATGAGATAATAACCAGGAACCAAGGGATAGTAATCAATGAGGTTGACACAGGCAGTGCCAGCTCCCTGTTATTATCATCAGTGTCTCCCTTCCCCAAGACCTCAAAGTGGACCCCAACACAAAAGGTTCCCTACCCTGTAGTTATGCCCCCTCCTATCTCATTGATGTCCCATGATTTAAGGTACATTTAACTCCAGATATCCAGTGTACTATAGAGAAAAAAAACCCTCCTCATAACATAAAAAAATGTAGAGTGAGTCTCACAGTTATTATTCAGTGAGACTGTGTATTACAATGGTGTGGCCCATGTTTATGTCATCAGATAAGTGCTTACACACAGGTACTAAGCAAACATGCTCGGGGAGTTCTTTTTCCTTCAAGGAAGAAGAGGGGTGGGGGGAAGACTCTGGTAGGCGGAGGAAAAGAGGAGGTATGGGGGGGTGGGAGTACTAGGGTTTCTTTCTTTCTTTTTTTCCCCTAGACTGTGGTATGAAAAAACAATGGCTTTTCTGAGGCACTGTGCAGACAAGGCAGCTCTGAAAAAACTAATGGCCATGATTAATGACAATAGGATAGAGGAGAGTTGGGACACAGCCGCCACATATATCATCCTTTCCCATCAGTCTCTGCTCCTCCCTGCCCCTCTTTCTACTACCAGCAAGGCATTATAAAAATGTCTTATCTGCTTTAGACTCTTAAAAAAACTGAAATAGAAGCTACACCAAATCCCTACCCCCCCAAAAAAAGGGGGGGGGAAAAGAGTGAGACAAAGGGGGCGAGAGAATAGAGGAAGGGAAGGAGGGGGGAGAGGTGAGAAAAGAAAGAAAGAAAGAAAGGAGAGAGAGAGAGAGAGAGAGAGAGAGAGAGAGAGAGAGAGAGAGAGACAAAGAGGTGATAGGGTGAACAAGAAAATGGCATGTAAAATAACTATAAGATATTCCAGGGGAAAATGCACAGGCTGTAATCACTCAAGATTTCAGCAACTTGACTCTTCACATGCTGAAGCCACATTTTCAAGGTCTTATCTGCCATATGGTTCCCTGTTTGGATGATTTATTAGGTGTAGAAAGCACACTGATAAATTTTACTGCATTTCCCTGAATAGGCAACCTATGGTGTCAATAACAAAGCTCAGGCGGCTTTAATGAAAACTGTAAGCACCAAAGGGTAACCATTTATTTATGAGTCGCTATAGTATTACTAGGACAAAATTTATCTTCTCTTCTCACGCACTCTGTAGAAACCAAATCTGGTCAAAGGAACAGAGATCACATCCATATGTCAGTGGCTTGCTAACATCTCTCCTGCAGGAAACACAGGCTCTTTTCTCTTTTCTGGGGAAGAATTGTTTGGGGCTTTCAAGTAACCCATTTTACAATAAAGAAACCTTTTTGTATTTTATGAAAAATAAGTCAAGACCTAGAGGACTTTGCAAACCATACCAATTGAAGGGGGTAGCATGGGGCCACAGAAAAAAACCCTAGATAAGACTTCAGAAGACCAGGGTTTAAATCCTGGGAAATTACTACTTTACTGCATGACCTTGGGTGAATCACTTTCCTCTCTAGGTCTCAGTTTCCTTGTCTGTGAAGTGAGTGGATTAGACTATGCCATCTCTAAGATCCAGCTCTTAAGATTCTGTGATTCTATTTAAACCTAGTCAGGTGGGAAACATGCTTGCTTTTCTTTGCCTAAATAAGAGTTTTGGATTATTTAAAAATTATAACCAACCTGAAAAATGAATATTTGAAATTTTAATACCCACAAAATGCTTTCAACTCTAAACCACTCTGCCATTCACAGGAAATACCCCAAGTTTTTTAAAAATGACATCTACTTTTTTTTAAGGCTTACCTGGCCAAAAAAAGATCCCAAGTCTGATATATTATATAAGATATATTATATAAGGTTTCAAAATAGAAAGAGGCGAATGGACTTCTTAAACTCCCAAAGTAGAAGAAGGAACAGATGAACTCTGAAAAATAAAATTGCTGGTGGGGGAAGGGGGGAGGGGAAGGTGTTAGAGGGGAGATGGAGTGAGAATGAAAATATTAATGCCATTATTTAATCCCGAACCACAGGAAACTACTACAAGAAACCATTTGGCTCAAATTTTCAAGCTTTGGGTCTCCTCTCCTTGTGTGACATGCCTAAACTGCACAAAGTTTGCCAAGGAATGTTAAGAGGAAAGAGGAAAATAAATCTCACAACAATCGTACATATTTTTGTCACTATATTAGCTTGAAAAACCAACAAAAAGAAACAAAAGGAAAAGAAGGAACGAAGGAAGGAATGAGGGAGGGAAAGAAGGAAGGAAGGAAGGAAGGAAGGAAGGAAGGAAGGAAGGAAGGAAGGAAGGAAGGAAGGAAGGAAGGAAGGAAGGAAGGAAGGAAGGAAGGAAGGAAGGAAGGAAGGAAGGAAGGAAGGAAGGAAGGAAAGGAGAAAAGGAGGAAAGAAGGAAGGAAGCAAGCAAGCAAGCAGGGTCTTGTATCCATCCTGTACCTTCACTCCCAAACTCTAAGAAGTTTTCTAGCCAAGTAATTTTGTTCAGATATAGCATCCTACTTTAAAAAACAAAGTGTGTGTGTGTGTGTTTTTCCTTTGGTTCCCAGTTAATGGTCATTAAGCTCCCTGTTCATCACTCCTTATCTTCATCCCATTCCAAACCCTGGTCTTCCATGCGCCAAAGCTCTCTGCGAATCTAGAAATAAAATGCATATTGTTGTCAAAGTGACATTCATTTTCTATGCAGCCTCAGAAAATAATGTCGAGGGATCTTCTTTTAGTGAATAAAGGAAAGGGCATTTATTAAGCATGAGTTGTATGCTGTGCTGAGCCCTTGTATACAAAAAGAAACAAGAGCACAATCTCTATCTTTCAGGAGCTTGCACCCTCTACAAAGATTCATCTGAATATTATACAAATATGCAAAGGATCTGGGGCTCAGTCCTACAGGGGCCTCTCAGGCTGATCCTCTCAGATGGTTCATACCCTCCTGCCCAAGTATTTTGAATTGACTCACATATACATGTGAATATATTTATTTGTACTTTGTGTAGATTAGTCACGTTACTAGCCTGACAAGCCAACGGAAGCAAAGCATTCATTCAAAATACTGTGCCTTGTGTGTATGTACCATGTATATGTGCGTGTGTGTCCACATGTGTGTAAATCCTACACGTATATGTGCATGTCATGGGTTTGACTGCATGCAACATATACATAAATGCATGCATACAGATGTGTGTATATATGTACACGCATGTATAATGTATGTGCATATATACACATACATCTTATATACACAGCATGCACACACATAGACATGTATTGTGTATATATGTATTGTATACATGTATTGCGTACTCACAGTATTTGTAGCTATACATGTGCATACATATATTATATATATATATATATACACACAACACAATATAAATTACTTATATAGACAAGGATATATATACACATACCATATATACACATATACATTTTTATATAGGTGTGCATATGACACAGACATATACATAATGTATGAATATGCATACATGGATTTTATATATATGTGAATATACATATGCATGTTTAGATATAATACATAGTGTATATGCACATGCATACATATATACATACACGCATGCCTATATACATTATGTATTTGTATGCACACACAGAATATACATATATACATTTATATATAAACACACATACATACATATATATAAAATATAGGCATTCATATAGACATATGTGCATATACACATTCACATATTCTGATATATATGCATACATATATTGCTACACATACATGTCTGTGCATGCTACATGTATTCACGTGTATTCACATGCATGCGTAGACGTGCATACATGTGTGTATAGCTGCACTGCATGTTCAGCAGAAAGTAAACTATTGTTTCCTTTTTTCTTTTTACAACCCAATCAGGGAGACCTGGATTCAAGTACCCCATGTCTCTGGCACATATTAAGTATGTGATCCCAAGTCAATCTCTAAAGCTCTAAGTGGAAGAGTAAGAAATCAGCTTTAGGAAACAGGGTTGCCCTATCAAGAGTTCCCTACATCAATGAAAAAATAGTTCTGGCTACTTTTTCCCACCCCCCACCCTCCCCCCACAAAATGTCCCAGTACCTGGCAGAGTGCTTCTAATATAGCAGGTGCTTAACAAATGCACAAAATGAATTTCCAGTCTGAGAAATCCCTCTATCAAAGCATATTGAGGGAAGTCCAAAGTACATAAAAAGCAAATGACTTGTCCAGGGTCTTGTAGTTAGGAAGCCATAATATTTGAATCCAATTCACTGTGAGCTGATGACCACGAGGTTATACTGGCTATCCTGGGAATAATCAAGTAAATGTCAGGCAGTATTTGAAGCCGACTAATTTTTTTTGGGGGGGGGGGTGAGACAATTGGGGTTAAGTGACTTGCCCAGGGTTACACAGCTAGTAAGTGTCAAGTGTCTGGGGCCAAATTTGAACTCAGGTCCTCCTGAATCCAGGGCCGGTGCTCTATCCACTGTACCACCTAGCTGCCCCAGAAGCTGACTAATTTTTTTTTTATTTCTTTTTTTTTAGTGAGGCAATTGGGGTTAAGTGACTTGCCCAGGGTCACACAGCTAGTAAGTGTGTGTTAAGTGTCTGAGGCCGGATTTGAACTCAGGTCCTCCTGAATCCAGGGCCAGAGCTCTATCCACTGTACCACCTAGCTGCCCCAGAAGCTGACTAATTTTTAAGAGTCTTTCAATTGAAGAGATTTATGAGAATGTTCATTATTACATAAAGTCCATTCAATTCAACTACTGTTTGATTAAAAGAAATCAGGGGAAAAAATTATAACAAGAGATCAGGCTAAAAGGCCACATATGGGTGAGAGCACATTCAACATACTGCATATTTCACCTCATTTTTAAAAGCACTGGGTTCAGTAAAGTCCAGCTCTCATTTTTCTATATGTTTCCTCCCCAAGTGTTTCCAAGGGAAATCCCATTCACACAAGTCACTGGCACTTAGCTTCTACCATAGAGCATCAGAGTGAGTTCTATGTGTTCCAAGAAGCCCCATCAGCCTTTTCTCTTTGCTTCTGGAACCCTTTTCTCCTTTGGAAGTCACATTCGGAGCAGAATCAACAAATGCAAACCTTAAAACCATCAAGAAAAATAGGGGGGCAGCTAGGTGGCGCAGTGGATAGAACACCGGCCCTGGAGTCAGAGTACCTGAGTTCAAATCCGGCCTCAGACACTTAAGACTTACTAGCTGTGTGACCCTGGGCAAGTAACGTAACCCCAATTGCCTCACCAAAAAAAAAAAAAAGAAAGAAAAATAGGGCAATTAAGGGGAAGGCAGCAGGATGGGGGCTGGGCCAAGGAGGAAACCATGTTTGCCACCTCAGAGCTCCAGGGTTAAGAAGGGTGCTGGGGGCAGCTAGGTGGTGCAGTGGATAAAGCACCATCCCTGGATTCAGGAGGACCTGAGTTCAAATCAGGCCTCAGACACTTGACACTTACTAGCTGTGCGACCCTGGGCAAGTCACTTAACCCTCATTGCCCCCACCCCGCCGCCAAAAAAGGAACCTTCTAGGCTATCCAAATGAATTCTGAAAGAAGTCCAAACCTCTACTAAGCAGATAACAGACACTAGACCTAGGCCAGAAGCTCTATTAGCCCAGATTTCTGCTGGTCCCTCTCTTCTGCCACTTATCCACCCAACCCTCATCTCCAACATAAACAATTATCTCCACTGGATTGTGTACATGCTAATGAAGCCAATGTTGACAGTCTTTATTAAAGGTCTGTTGGAAAATACTTGGTCTCTGGTATGGAAGAAAGAGCACAAGGCCGACACCCCCACCCCCGAAATCCTAGGTTCCAGTCCTGCCTATATTTGATCCTGGGCAAGATCAAACTTCTCTGAGCCTTAGTTTCTTCCTGTGTAAAATGGAAGAATAAGACTGAGGGTCTTTTCCATCTCTGACATTTTCTGATTCTATAATCTGGTTGGAGACGCATCAGTTTGATTCCTGCACATAACAGTTATTTTTATTCCAGTCTACAACCATGGAATATTCCCCTGATATCAAGCAGTCACTTAAAAAACACATGTATGGTTCATAAATGCACATGCTGGGGTGAGAGGGAAACAGTATGGATTCTAGGCAAGTCCCAACTTGAGAACACTCACCTTAGAAAAAGCCTTCTTGTACCCTCCAAAGGCCATGGCTGGCCTAGCCCTAAGACCTCTGCCCCTTCCAAAGGAAATCCAACAGCTGACTAAAGGAACTTTCCTCTTGTGATGTTTAAAATCTAAATTGTGGTCGCCTTAAGTTAGAAGCTTCAGCACCAGTCTTTGGGCATTAAACATTTATTAAAGCATACAGGTATTCACAAGGAGTTCAGAAAGTTAAGAAAAGGCCTGTCTCGCATACAGTTCCAGCTTGGTTGGGTTCTTGCTCAAGTCCTCCTCCACCAGCCTGCTTTAATCAGGAACTCTCCAGCAAGCTGATTGTGGAAGCTTTTTATAGGTCTGGAACAGAGGCGGTCCTTACACACTGCTTCAAGCTGATTGGTTGGTGTCATCCAAATCCATTGGTTCTGAAGGTGTGATTACAATCCAGTTAACTTGAAGTAGGCTAATCAGCAGTCAATCACTCTCACTTGATTCAATCAGTCTAGATTAATCTCCAGGTGGGTCTTTGAGTATCTGCTAAATCTCATTATTTCATCACACTCTACTCCCTTCCCACCTTTGGGAACTCAGGACCTTCAATGATTTCCCTCCTACCTATGCCCTTTCTCTGTCCCCAGTGTATCCACTCTCACCTGTTGTCCTAAAAGTCAACACAGTATAGAGGAAATAGCATTGAACTTGGAGTCAGGAAACCTCCATTTGGGTCACCTTGCATAAGACACTTAGCCTCTACTATGTGGAGGACAGATTAGATTTGCTATGGTTGCCTCATGGGGAGGAGCTAAAAACAGAGCTATAAGATAAAAGACTCAAAGAGGGAGGAGATTTCAGCTCAATTTAAACAAAAACCCCCTCCACAAATAATAGAGCGGTAGATTTTGTAAGAAAAGAGAAGATGAGAATATAGTATCTAAGACTTGGATTTAGATTCCTGGACCACACATTAAAGTAGAGGAATAATAGGCTTTGAACTGAGGAAGGAGTAGACCTACCAAAGGCTGGTAAGAATGTATTCATCTGGTCTTGAAAATCTCAAGTGCAGAAGGGATTAAAATTATTCTGTTTGGCCCCAGAGGGCAGACTCAGGAGCAATGGCTGAAAGTTTCCGAGAGGTTATTTTTGTCTAGTGCGAGAAGCTTCCCAACAATTAGAGTTGTCCAAAAGGGTTATGGGTTGCTGTAATATAGACCACTGAGACAGAAAGAAGAAATAGATAAGAAGTTCAAGAAAGCGATCACAAGTCAGGCAGAGGCATAAAATAATAGTAACAAAGAATTTCAATTATCTTGATATCTGCTAGAATGTTCTCTCTGATAAAAACAGAGCAACTAATAATCTCTCAAATTTCCTGTAGGATAATTTCATCCTTCAAAAAAATGGAGAAACCAATAAGGAGGAATTCTATTCTTTTTGGGGGGGGGGAGCGGTGAGGCAATTGGGGTTGTGACTTGCCCAGGGTCACACAGCTAGTAAGTGTGTGTCAAGTGTCTGAGGCTGGATTTGAACTCAGGTACTCCTGAATCCAGGGCCAGTGCTCTATCCACTGCGCCACCCAGCTGCCCCAGGAGGAATTCTATTCCAAACCAAACTCTCACCAACAAAGAGAAACAGGTTACTGAGGGGTGGAAGTGGTAGGGAGACCTGAAAGAAGTATCATGCCAGCTTAGAATTTGTTATATTAAAGAAGAAAGCTGATAATAATCTGACATTCAATCTATATTTTTGGGCGGGTGGGGGGGGGGAAGATTTCAAAGGATTCAGAGAAAGGAAAGGTAGATTCCCAGGACCAAAAATTTTATAGGCAAAGTCAGCCCAGGAGATATGGGAAGATCTTAAGAAAGAAATTCTCAAGGCACAAAGAATTCTGCTAATATGGAAAAGAAAGTTATCCAAAGAGGCTGGTGTAGGTGTACTCATTAAACAACTTAGATTTTTTTAAAGATACATACAAAGGATGAAAACAAAGGATGTGTTATAGTTCAGTAAGAACAGTGTCAGGACTACTGAAGGTAAGAATAAAGGAAAGCTACAGACAATAAACTGTACAGAAGAGGGTTAAAAAATGACCAGGACTGCTGCTGGGGTAGATGGGACAATAACAAATGCAAAGAAGGTAAAGTTATTCAACTCTTATCTTGTTTCCATTTTATATATATATATATATATATATATATATGTATGTGTGTGTGTGTGTGTGTGTGTGTGTGTGTGTATAAAGGACAATCTTTGGGCTGGAAAGAAAAGAACAAGAATGGTCAATAGGGAAATTAAAAACCAAAGATAAGTAGGTATATACAACCTAGACAGCCTCCGTGATTTCAAGTCTCCATGCCTTGATGAAACTATAATCCAGTATACTGAAAGAACCATTCTGTATGATTTCTAAGTTACTGTCAGTGATTTCTGAAAGTTCATAGAGAACGAGAAAGTTGCGACAGAACTAGAAAAGAACAAATGTCATCCTAGTTTTCAGAAATGGGAAGAGAGTAGAGACTGCAAGCTAGAGGCCAAGTGATGTGAATTCGATTCCCATTTTTAAAAACTGGAAAACATTATAAAAGGAATGATTAGTGAGCATCAAGAAAACAATGATCATGTGGCTTCACAAAGAACAAATCACACAAGATTAACCTTATTTTTCTTTTTGACAAGGTTACTAGACTGGGATTGCCACAAGAAAACTAAAGCTGGAGTCTACATATATTTTAGCAAAGTAACATTCTTTTGTGCTCTTCTTGTGGACAAGATGTAGAATAAATGATAATATAATTAAGTAGACTAATAGCAACTGACATTTATAGATAGGATACAAGGCTGCTAGATGGCAGGGTAGATTGAGTCCTGGATTTAGACTCAGAAAGATGTGAGCCTGAATCCTACCTTAGGCATTTAGTAGCTTTGTGGCCCTGGGCAAGTCATTTAACCTCACGCAGCCTCAGTTTTCTCAACCGTAAAACGGGGGTAATAATAGTACCTGCCTCCTAGGCTGGTTATGAGAATCAAATGAGATAACATGTATAGCGCTTTCCAAACCTTAAAGCGCCATACCAATGCTAGTGATTGTTATTCTAAGACCCCTTACTCCTTTAGATCTATGATCCTGAGAACGACACGCACAAGGTGGAAACATTTATTATAATATACGTAATAATAGCTAGCATTTATAGAGAGCCTTGTGGTAGACAAAGTGCTTTATATACGTTATCTCATTTGAGCAAATGAGCTATAATATATACAAATAAAAATAAATTTGCATTTCACATATGAGTGTGTACGCAGGCCCATCAAGGCCCTTTTCGAGCAAACAAGAGATCATTGCTGAGATTTAAACACCATCGTCGATTACAAATAGGACAGTTTCATTTTTTTTATAAGACATTCCACATTTTCACTAATTTGGAATGGTTTTTGTTAGAATACTTTGTTCAAAACCCAACTCGAGAGCTACATTTTACATGAGATCTTTCCCGATTCTCCCTGATGGTTAGCACTTCAACCCCACCCCAAGATTACTTCATATTTATTTTTTGTATAATTTGTATTTACGTGTCTTTTAAATGCTTCCCCAACACACACACACACACACACACACACACACACACACACACACACACACACACACACACACACCATGCCCCGGGTAGAATAAATAAGCTCCATGAAGACGGGGAATGTTTATTTCTATCTTTGAATTCTGTCTGCCTAGCACAATACCTGGCACATTGTAAATACTATGATGCTAATTTTGTTGGACACCACTGGGACATGTCCCTTTTATTGATGCTTCTCAGAAACTTTGCAAATGTTGTACTTAAATGAGCTCACGAAGAAAGGTGCCTAATTCATTTATAATTTTACATTTACTGTATTCCAGACCCTGCCCTGAGGGAGGAATCATAATTTTTCAGACAGTGGGATGTTTACAGCCTCAAGAGGAACATCATCAGATCTACCACCACTCCACTCCCACACACAAAAAGATAACAGTTATGGTAAACTTACTACCTCCAATCCAAAAGGAACCAAAGACCCAGGCCCCTCTTGCCCATGGGCTACCCTTCAAAAGAGGTTTAGCTTTCTATGTTTCCTGAGAAAGCTGTTCCCTGGCATTGACCACTCCAGCGCTCCCACATTTCTTGAAAATCTCTGAAACTGGATTTGCTTAGTAGAGTTATTTGCAAATGACATAACTTGTCATATCCTTTTAATAAGTTGGTTGTATATAGTAAATAAATAAACTCCCTGGCAATTCAAATTTAGAAGACTTTCTTTGGTATTTCCAATTACCAGTTCTGAGGCCTTTATTCCTTGGGATTCACCACCTATGTTCAGAGAGCTGACTGGAAGCCAACAATATGGTGGCTGCTAATTAAATTGAGGGCAGAAGGTGCTGTACAAGATTTACTGTGGAATCCATAAGAACTACAGGGTGGGTGGTTAATAAGAAAAGGAAAGTGACCCTTCTAGGATGGTTGGCAAAGATAGAGGTCCTACAATAAATACAGAGTGTTCACTCATCTACAAAAGACAAACTTTCTAGAAATCAGAGTTGTAAATGTAGTATATGAGCAAAATATGGAGAATAAAACCAAACTAAAACTGAAGTGGATCCTTGGACAAAAGAAAGGAAGCAACATTAGGGGAGAAATAATGTTGGGTAATGTGAAGCATTGCCTTACTTATCTAACTTGATCTTCATTCTAAGGCAGGGCTTCTTAGACTTTCTCCACTTGCGACCCCTTTTCGCCCAAGAAATTTTTATGCAAACCTGGGTATGTAGGTATATAAAATAGGTCTCCATAACTTTTTACTGTTGCCATATTTTTCACAACCCCCACATTCAGTTACATGTAAGGATCTATAGTTTAAAAAGCTTTGTTCTAAAGGCACTAATTCCCTCCACCCACTTTATCATTCCAATCACCTATTATGAACATTGCATTTTTCCAAATTGAATCAACTTTCAATTATCTATGTGTGGATCCAAGAACAAATTATTAACTAGGGCCTTGTAAATCCTCCTGCTACCCACCAAGCCTGTAGATCAACTCCCATTACTTAAATTTAAGGAAATATATCTTAATTCTAACAAGTTCTGCTTTAAGAAAATCAAGTTTACAAAACACAAAGGTTAGGAAATGATTATTCACAAGGATTTGCTCTCAGAGTTCCCTTAAAAGAAAATTTGGGGGGCAGCTAAGTGGCACAGTGAATAAAGCACCGCCCCTGGATTCAGGAGGATATGAGTTCAAATTCAGCCTCAGACATTTGACACTTATTAACTATCACTTAACCCTCATGGGATGGGATGGGATGAGAAGGGAAAGGGAAAGGGAAAGGGAAAGGGAAAGGGAAAGGGAAAGGGAAAGGGAAAGGGAAAGGGAAAGGGGAAGGGAAAGGGGAAGGGGAAGGGGAAGGGGAAGGGGAAGGGGAAGGGGAAGGGGAAGGGGAAGGGTAAGGGAAAGGGAAGGGAAGGGAAGGGAAGGGAAGGGAAGGGAAGGGAAGGGAAGGGAAGGGAAGGGAAGGGAAGGGAAGGGAAGGGAAGGGAAGGGAAGGGAAGGGAAGGGAAGGGAAGGGAAGGGAAGGGAAGGGAAGGGAAGGGAAGGGAAGGGAAGGGAAGGGAAGGGAAGGGAAGGGAAGGGAAGGGAAGGGAAGGGAAGGGAAGGGGATCTCATGTTGCCTGATAGCACATAAAACCAGTTATCTCTTTTCCATCTTCAGCCCAAGTTGCCACACTCATCATCCAGGAAAGCAACTCCTATGGAGAGGAGCCAACTATCCCCATCAATTGCCAACCCACTGCCACCCACGGGGTAGGCAAGCCAGTTAAGCTGAATAATCAAGGCACCCTGAGGGAGAGACAGGAGGCAACATGTGCTAGGTAAGGCAAACCACCACCACCATTTAACCCTTCAGACCCCAGAACCCTGAACCCATGAGACGTGGGAATGACAATGCTTCCAACCCAGTGCCCTCAGCTATCATCCTGAAAGCAATCCCTGTACAGTATAGCCTGGCAACTGCTCCTGCAGATACTACAGCTGTAGCTACTGAAGACCCAGAAAAGAAAGTCTTTGATGTTGTCACATAGTTCAACATCAGCAATTAATATCATCCTATCAGTGGAAATAACATGAAAGAAGAAGCATGCACTTCTGCTTTGCCATTATACCCTAAGGACTATGGGACTTTTCCCTGCCTTGTACATGGTAATTATTTAATAAATACTTGATTCATTCATTAAGTGTTTATGTACATGGCAGAGAAATTTAGTGTGGAGAACTATTGGCAAGGTGAAGATCAATCAGAAATTAGCATAAAACATCCCTGAAGTTATCATGTGACTTCATGGGAAATTATTAATCAGCTGACACAATTTTTCCAAGAATACTCTGCATAAAACAAGGTATATTTGTATCAACCAGAGCAAAATGTAATTGGAAGGGGGCAGCTAGGTGGCACAGTGGATAAAGCACTGGCCCTGGATTCAGGAGGACCTGAATTCAAATCCGGCCTCAGATGTTTAACACTTACTAGCTGTGTGACCCTAGGCAAGTCACTTAACCTTCACTGCCCCCCCACACACAAAGGCAAATCTGCTTTTTAAAAAAAAAAATAATGTACACTACATGAATTACAGATTTATGATATCTGGACAGGAGGTGGGCAACAACGTTTATCATTCTCTATCCATAAAGAAAAAAAGACTTGCTAAGTAAAGTAAATGTAATAGAGATGGCATAGGAATCATTTAACATGCTTAAGGGGGAAAAATAACTTCCTAAGCACCTTCAAAGACCTCAAAAGTACCAGCTGCATATAACTGATACCCTAATTACAGATAATTATCTACTCATTAAAGTTGGAACCATAGAATCTCAAAGAGTTGGAAAGGCCCTTCAAGGTCAGCTAGGCCAATCCTACCTGAACAAGAATGCCCTCTACAAACAAAGCCAGCAACTGGTCATCCAGTCTCTGTTTGAAGACTTTGAAGACTTCTGAAGAGAGAGAACCTCCCAAGGCAGTCCATTTTACTGTGTAATAGATCTAAAATTGCTTTTCAAAAAAGGAAGCCTAAATTTGCCTCTTAAAACTTCTGTCCAAATCTGTTCAAATAGATAAAGACAGCTATCACGGAGAACTTAAATCTTGACTTCTTCAAGCCAAATATTCCTTGTTCCTTCAACCAAGTGCCTTCAATCATCCAGGTTATCCTTTTCTGATTGCTCCAAAGTTTATTTTTATGTGAACATTCAATATATGTTTTTCAAATTACATGTAAAAATAATTTTAACAAACTGAGTTCCAAATTCTCTCTCTTCCTCCATTCCCATCCCCCTCATTGAGAAGGTAAGCAGTTTGATATAGACTATACATGTGCAGTCATGCAAAGTATATTCCCATATTGGTCATGTTGCAAAAGAGAACACAGAACAAAAAGGGAAAGAAAAGATAAAAACAAGAAAAATAAAGTTTTTTTAAAAGTATGCTTCGATATGCATTCAGACTCCATCAGTTCTTTCTCTCAAGGTGGATAGCATTTTTCATCCTAAATCCTTTGGAATTGTGTTGGATCACTGTATTGCTGAGAATAACTAAGGCATTCACAGATGATCATTGTTACAATGTTGCTGTTACTGTGTACAATGTTCTCCTGATTCTGCTCACTTCACTCAGCATCAGTCCATTTAAGTCTTTCCAGGTTTTTCTGAAATCTGCCTACTCATCATTTCTTATAACACAATAGTATCCCATCATAATTATATACCACAACTTGTTCAGTCATTCCTCAATTTATGGGCATCCCCCCTCAACTTTTAATTCTTTGTGACCACAAAAAAGAGCTACTATAAATATTTTTGTACAAATTGGTCCTTTCCCCTTTTCTTTGATCTTTTTGGGATACAGATGTAGTAGTGGTATTGCTAAGTCAAAGGATATGCATAGTTTGATAGCCCTTTGAGAATAGTTCCAAATTGCTTTCCAGAATGGTTGGATAAGTTTACAACTCCACCAACAATACAGTAGTGTCCCAATTTTTCCACATTCCCTTCAGTATTTATCTTCCTATTCTGTCATATTAGCCAACATGATAGGTATGAGGTGGTACCTCAGAATTGTCTTAATTTTCATTTCTCTAATCAATGGTGATTTAATTTAATAAAATTTAATTTAGAGCATTTTTTCAGATGACTATAGATAATTTTGATTTCTTTTGAAAACTGCCTGTTCATATCCTTTGACCATTTATTTATTGGTAAATGACTTTTATTCTTATAAATTTGACTCAGTTCTCTATACATTTAAGATATGAGGCTTTTATCAGAGAAGCTTGTTGTAAAAATGTCTCCCAAGTTTTCTGCTTTCCTTCTAATATTGGCTGCATTGGTTTTGTCTGGACAAAAACTTGAATTTTATGTAAAAAACATTATTCATTTTATGTCCCATAATGATCTCTTGTTTGGTTGTAAATTCTTCCCTTATTCATAGATCTGACAGGTAAAATATTCTATACTTTCCTTATTTGTTTATAGTATCAGCCTTTATGTTTAAATAATGTACCCATTTTGACCTTATCCTATCATACTTAGCAGTGTGAGATGTTGGTCTATACTTAGTTTCTGCCAAACTGCTTTCTAATTTTCGCAGCAATTTTTAAATTCTCTGAAGTTTATTAATGTTACTAACAAAATATGGCACCCAGAACTGAACACTTCAGATATGGTTTGAGCAGGGAAGATTACAACAGAACTATCACTTTTCTTGTCCTGTACATATTTTTTGTCTTTTTAAAAAATATATTATGATAATATCTTTTGTTTTTACATCATCTACCTTTTCTAATATATTCTTTCCTCTACACTCCACTCTGGGCTATCCTATATAAGAAGAAAAAAATTAAGGGAGGAAGGGAAAGTAGTCTAGCAAAACCAATCAACACATTGAAAACACCAGATATTATATTCAGTCCTCCACAGCCACAACCCGCCACCTCTCCATAGCTTGGTCATTATAATTTCTGAGCATTTAGTTTTGATTGTTTTGTTGTTCGTTCCATTTATGTTGCTGCAGACATTATGTATACTGTTGTCCTGTTTCTGCTGATTTCATTCTGCATCAGCTCACAGAATTTCTCCCATGATTCCCTAAATTCTTCACATTCATTATTTCTTATGACACAATAACATTCCATTGCATTTATGTACCATAATTTGTTTAGCTGTTTTCCAATTCATAAACATCTACTCTGTTTCCAACTCTGCTACCACCAAAAAAAAGTGCGAAAAGGATCTATTGGGAAAGGTAAATGATGTGAAAACAAAAGATATCAATGAAATGTGAATATTTTGTGTATTTGGGACCTGCCTTTTATTTTCTTGTATCTCTATTAAATTTCAACTTATTCAAATCAGCCCACTATTCTAACTATCAATATTTTTTTTGGATTCTGATTCTTTCATTCAGTGTTTTAGCTATTCTTCCTAGATTTTTGTCATCTAAAAGCTTGATAAATAAGCCTTCTAAGTCATTATCCAAAAATGCTAAACACTACCACAAGGCCAAAGAGAGATCCCTTGAGTATATTAAGGACCACCTTCCAAGCTGGCATTGAACTAGACAGATTAACACAAGGAGGCATTCAACCAGTTCTGAATTATCACATTGCCTACATCTCTCTATTCTGTCCACAAAAAATAGCATGAATGACTTTAAGAGCCCCTCAAAAAAAATCTATAAAAAAGATAACATTTGGTAAATCTGGTTCAAGGAAATTAATGTACTTGAATACAATAAATTCTCTTTTCCACAAAACAGCCTGTATACCTTAGGGTTTTCATTAATTCAAACGGGCCTTCCTTCTGATTAGTTTAAACTAATGAAGTTTTACTAAAATTTAGCTTGGGCTATTTCAGATTGTTTTGTAAGTGTTTTCATCTATTAAAAGATACTTGGGAGTTGTAATGGAGGGGGGGGGGATCACTTACTAAGTGATGACTATGTGCCAAGCATTTTACTAAGTAAGCACTGGAGATACAAAGGTTAAAGGGGACAGTCCTTGCCTTTAAGGAGCTTACATTCTAACATGGAAAAAGCGACCAGGGAAGGGAGTTTTGTCTTGGGGTGGGGGTGGGGCAAAAATTAGAGGATTCAGGGGAACTCACACATGGACAGACAGATGGTAAGAAGGCTTGGGTGGATGGCTGGATTGGATGTATAGATGAAGTATGGTCTAATGCAACAGTAAGGAGCTCAGACCCAAAACAGGGACCACTAAACAATACATAAAGATCTTGGTGAGACCAAAATTGAGTTAGTTGTAAAATGTAATGTTATCTACATTTTATTGTATTTTATCTTGTAAAATATTTCCTAATTATATTTTGTAATGACCTAGACCTGTTGATTGACACCTCTGGTCTAATGCAGCAATTCTCAAAGGGTAATCTAAAGACCTCTGGGGGTCCCCAGGATCCTTTTGGAGGGGGCTCATGAGGTCAAAACTATTTTCAGAATAATATCAAAATGTCATGTCTATTAAAATATTCTTCCCTTTCCCAACTGTATAACTACCTGAGGCTGAATTTCGTAAAGTGCTTAGCACAGTGCCGGGCACATAGCACTATATAAATATTAGCTATCATTATTATTAATAATACTTAACCCTGAGAGGTAGGTGCTCTTATTTTCCCCATTTTATAGATGAGGAACCTGAGACACAGAAAGGTTATGTGAATTGCCCATGATCACACAGCTAGTAAGTGTCTGAGGGTAAACCTGAACTCAGGACTTCCTGACTCAAAGTGTAAAACCCTCCCACTGTGCCACCCAAACTCCTTGCAGCTATTGATCCAAACATTAAAGAGATTTGCAAAATTGCAAAAACAAGGCCACTCTTCTCACTGCATTTTGTTTGTTTTGGAAAACATAGTTATTCTTCATTAAAAAGGATTTTAGGTTAACATAATGGTTTTATTATTGTTATTTTAAATAAATATTTTAGACTTTCTTCAGTTTTAATTTCTAATATGGTAAATATTGGTCAATATAACCCACACAAATAAAAGCTCCTGGATGCTTCAGTAATTTTTCAGAGTGTAAGGGGATCCTGAGATCCAAAAGCTTGAGGGCCAATGTCTAACATGAAGTATTAGCTGAGTAGACTAGTTTGCACATACTCAGCTGCTAATCAGCAGGACTGAAACCTAGGGTTGGAGCTGGAGAGAAGAGATGAACTTTCCAAGGAACAAGGTGTGCATTTAGGAGTTGACTATCTGTCAGTCTGTCCGGTCTTGTCTCCCTATCCATCCATCTATCCGTCTTTCTTCCTGTCTATCTATCTACTTATCTACCTATCTACTCTCTTATCCATCTACCTACCTTCCTATTTGTTTATTTATCTGTCTGCCTGTCTGGCTGTCTATCTGGCTGGCTAGTTATCTATCTATCAATAGATCTATCAAGCAGAGATGCAACAACAACTTAGTTTCTTTCCCCTTCTCTCACTTTTGGTCAAGCAGGGGATTTTCCCAGCATATAAACGGATGCCATCCGATTTTCACTCAGAGATTCTGAGGCAAAGAGGGGGGCGAGAGCAGGAATGAGAAAATGATTGCTAGAAATTTTGCAGAAATGGGCTTTATCGTAACAGATCATCACCTTCCCTAAATGTTCCCAGTCACATAACACTTGAAAACCCAAGATAGGAAAGAAATCCACTCAAGCACAGAGCTCCAGGGAATCCTGGAGGGAGCAATGAGAGCTGGAAGGGCCATGAATAAACAGGTGTAGTTGAAGCTGCCCAGAGAACATGGTTTGAGATGAGCAAGAGGCAGGAATTCAGTGAGAAAATGGAGCCCTGCTTCTTGAAAATTACATTTATGGTTTCTTTTTTTCTGTCTGTTTTTAATACCAACTTTACACTTTTTTAAAAGCACAAGAGGAGTTCTGGTATTCTTTTCTACCCCTGAATCAATGGAAAAGGAAATTAAATACCAAAGTAAGAAGAATATGGCGTTCCCCCTTCTTACAAACACACACACACACACACACACACACACATCCTCAGAAATTGTCGCTGATAGTATCTTTCCAGTAGAAAGGTCTTAACTTTCTCAGACAAAAGTTATGAATAAGAGCTAAGAGAAGGCCTGTGTCCATGATGGGTGGGGAGAAGCAACAAGTCCAGAAGGCCTTCTCTAGCAGTTTCCTCAAGTCCATATTAACCTGAACTGGTCATACCTTATTTCCCCTACATGAATGTGATCATGACATCATAGGTTCAGGGTCCCAATTCTACAAGTAGAGTAAGATGGTGTCTACAGGAGTAACTACATCAAGCATGGCAGCCAACAAGAGGTGCTGAATAAAAAGGCATCTGCTTCTCACCCTGTAATCAGGTCAAAATCAGTCAGCAAACAATTATTAAATCCTTGCTGTTTGCCAGGCAAAGTGGTAAGCACTGGGGATTCAAAGAATCCCTGTCTTCAAGGAGCTTACATTCTAACAAAAAGGATGTTATGCACATACAGAAGTCAATATTCCCAGAAGTTATGTGTATGTATACATATATCCCCCTTGAGTTCCCCCTCTCCAAAAAAAAAAAAGAGAGAGAGATAGCTGGTTGCTTGGCTTACCCCTAGGGTATAATTTTGATGGAACCTTCCTTCTAGGAATGGGATGGAGTGATGTACCAAGGTATACTGCTCTTGGAAGGCAGAAGGCCTGGTTGTGTGTCCTGGTTTTCTCCATGTCCCACTTCTAAACCGTTTAGCCTCAAGCAAATCAACCTCTAAGCCTCAATTTTCTTGTCTGTAAAATCAAATTTAACATAATTTATATTCCCTATACTTCAGAGAATTATTGTGGGGACCTTATGAGATAAGCAGTTATAGTCAAAGTTGCAGTTGTAGTCATAATAGTAGTAGTGGTGGTGGTGGTGGTGATAGCAATGGTGGTAGCAATAGTGGTAGTGGTAGTAATGGTGGTGGTAGTAGTAGTAGCAACCACATCAGTAGTAGTAATAGTAGTAGTGGCAGCAGCTGCTATTTCCAAGTGTTACAAGTTCTGGGAACTCCTAGTTTAGGAGCTAATAGGAAGGTGATGATCTATTGTGATAAAGCACATTTTTGCAAAATCTACATAATATCTTAAGGTATGCAAAGTGTTCTATGAGAATTATTTCATTTGCTCTTCACAACTCTGGGAGGTCAATGGTACTATCATCCCACTTTCCCAAATGAAGAAACTGCTCAGAAATGCTTGGCCAGGGTCACATGGTTTAGGGAGTATCTGAGATGGAATATGGATCTGATCCTTCATAACTCCAAAAACAGAAATGGTCTCTCCACTATGGCCATACTTTGCAAATCCATTCTATTTACATCACATATCCCACATAACCTGCCCATAACTCATGTCATATCATTGGCAGCCCTGTCTTAACATTGGCAGTGCCCAGACCCACCCTAGCTCCAGCCCCCATCACCCCAAGGCCCCATCCCTGGGCCATGTAGCTCTCATTTAGAAAATACCCCTTGCTTCTGTCTTCCTGTTAATTAGAAATATTAGACAGGGTTAGTGCCTATATTTTTCTTGTTATTAGGAAATAGTTCAGAATTGACTGGGCTTTTCCATCTCATAGCAAACTGAACCTGGCCTTGAATCCTACATAACCCTAACAATAGAATAGAGAGTCTTCTATTGTTACATTACTGGAACTTTGCACTAAAGAACCTTCCCATGACAGGCTGAGCTCTTAGAAGTCAGAGAGAGAATCAGCAGTGACCATTACTGAATAAGAGCAGCAGTTGAGGATGTCAAGTGACTGTTCCAATAAGACCAAACAAGAGGAAATGAGATTTTTTTTTTAAATGGAAGAGAGGAAAATCTTGTCAGTGCTAAAGAAGGAAGCAGCAGGGGGTGGTCAAGCTTGGGGGTCAGAATACCTGGATTTAAATTCTGTCTCTGTCACAACTGAGTGCCCCTAAAAAAAGTACAATCTTGGGGCAGCTAGGTGGCTCAGTGGATAGAGTACCGGCCCTGGATTCAGGAGGACCTGAGTTCAAATCCGGCCTCAGACACTTGACACTTACTAGCTGTGTGACCCTAGGCAAGTCACTTAACCTCAATTGCCTCACCAAAAGAACAAAAAAAAAAGTACAGTTTCTCTGGGTCTCAGTTTCCTCAATTGTAAGATGAAGGGACTGAAGTACATGGCCTCTGAATTCTATTCCCATACTAAATCTATACCATGAATTTCTTTACCCTCAGAGGGATAAAACAAGGACAGGTGACAACAAAGAGACATGGAATCTTTGCCCTGAAAACATTGAGAAGAAAAGTAGACAACTCGTATATCCTGATTACAATATTTATTGTCCCTACCACTCCTCAAATTATGAAAGATCTCAATAGGCCCTAAGAGATCATCCAATTCTCTCATTTTGCATATGGGGAAACTGAGGCCTAGGAAAATATCTATTTTCACTGATGACACAATCACATCTCTAGAAAATTGAAGATATTCCACTAAAGAAATTGAAACAATGAGTCCTTTAAGGCATCGAAGTACAAAGTTAGGTCCGCAAAAGATATTTGTGTTCTTATTTTTAAATAAAATATCGTTTACAATTTTAAAAAATCCAGCATTTATTTTTTTCAACCACACCTGTCTAGTGGCAACTTGAAGACTAGAACTGGAGTTTTTTGGACTTCTGGTTAAGTTCTCTAGTATGCTGCGGGGAGTCAGACATTAACCAGCATGGTGCTTGGCACACAGGAGTACCTGACAAAGTTTTGTCATTCTTCCATTTATATACAGTCTTGAATTAATCCTTTATCATCACACTATGGTTTACCTAGATTGGGTTCACTTAATGTGTGGCAGTGTAGACCAGATCCAGTGGCTCCAGGGCCAACTCTCTAACCACCACACCACACTGCCCAAAGTCAAGCCAAGTCTCTTGTTCCAAATCATGTCATGGTATTGTGATACTCCCAGTAGGAATCTTCTACTGATAAACATCCTTCACAACTTCACCAATTCTTCAATCTTACACACGCAGACAACAACATGGCATGAACACTACTGGCAACAGCCCTGGAATGACATCTTTAACTAGCAATGACCCTATAGTACAGTCACTCCCCACCATCTCTGAAACCCTAACATTGCATGGTTTGTCTTAAGTTTTGCAACCAACCTCCTTCCCTTCCTTTTCCTCTCCTCCCATCCCCAACCATTTTCCTGTCAATGTTCCAGGGCATTTTCAAATTAAAATGAATTAAAATGAATTTTGTTCTAAGATTTTTTTGAGAATATACTGAGACAATCACACACACACACACACACATACACAGAATTACAAAATCACAAGCTGGATATCATCAGTCTGGCATCCTAGTAGCCCTATGACATTGTACTAAATGGATTTGACAGAGTCCCTCCAAAGCAGATTCTTAATAATGAAACAGACCCTAAAACTCAATTTACGAGAGAAGTCCAAAAGATGAAATTTTCATTCTTTACCTGAAATATACTTTTTTGAAATAGTGACTTTTCAAGAACTTAAGGTCAGCCTGACTGTATCTGGAATGGTAAGATCTTGAAATATAAGAGCCGTTGCTATTAAGTACCATGATATAAAGGTCCTTTTTAGTATAGAGCTGGGTTACCATATAGTTGAAATCTAACTACCCATCATAAATACCTTCAATACATTTGAAATAGTGGGGTGGCCAGGCTCACTCACACAGAGGGTCATTTATGAAGCGATCAAAGGCCGTAGTGGGAGAAATGAAGTATTAAGAGGGACAGGGCTTTATGGAATGGATAGCTTTTCTCATTCTCAATATTTCTTATGTTCTTTTACAACAAATTGCTTGGCTCTCAAGAACAGTCCTATAAAAAAAGTGAAATACACTTTTCTACCCTGAATCCTTTCCGACTTTTTTTTTGGATAAAGTTAAAGTGACCCTTTCCAAACCACACGGGTCAATGCTTCATGAATTTCCACTCATGGAAATGAGGACAAGACTGCTCAGATTCACCTGTGGAACCACACTGCCTTTCTTGGCTTTGCACCTCCCTTCATAGGCATCAGAAGAATTCCATAAACTCAGCCTCTTTCGACACTGGCAAAAGCAGAATGAATCCAGTGGAGATATAAAACTTTCTTCTAAAAAAAGAACAATGCTGTGTGATTCCATAGGTATGCATTAGAGGCCCATGTGTCATGTGATGTATTGGGCACTAGGGATAAAAAGATAAAAAATGAAAATGTCTCTTGTCTCAAGGAGCTTACATTGCATTGAGGATAAAAAGCATGAACAGAGGGGGTAGTAGTGGTGGTTCAGTCATGTCAGATTCTTCATGACCCCATTTGGGGTTTTCTTGGCAAAGATGCTAGAGTGATTTGTCATTTCCTTCTCCAGGTCATTTTACAGAAGAGGAAACTGAGGCATATAGGGTTAAGTGACTTGCCCAGGGTCACACATCTAGTAAGTATTTGAGGTGAGATTTTCATTCAGGTTCTCCTGACTCAAGTCCAAGTACTCTATTCACTGTGCCACCTAGCTACCACCAGACACAGGTAAATAAATTAAAACAATATATACAAATATATGTAATAAAACAAACATATATGTAAAGTGTTTTATATGTGGTATCAGTATTATATTCATTCATTTCAGTCATGACCCCATCTGGGGTTTTCTTGGCAAAGATACTGGAGTGGCTTGCCATTTCCTTCTCCAGCTCAGTTTATAGATGAGGAAACTAAGGCAAATAGGATAAGTGACTTCCCCACCATCACACAGCTAGGAAGTGTCTAAGGCCAAACTTAAACTCAGGAAGATGAGTATTTTTGGTTCCAAGCCCAGTGCTTTATCCATTGGTCACCTTGCTATGCTAGAGATATGTATATGCAATATACATGCATATATAAATACATATGTACACATATACACATGTGTGTATACATAAACACAAAATCATTTACAGGAAGAAGGCATGCTGACAACATGGGGGGTTAAGGAAGGTCTCATGTAGGAGGTGATCCCCAAGATGGGATTTGAAGGGAAGTAGGGACTCCTCTATTAAACAAGGGCGAGAAGAGAGAGCATTCCAGCCATGGAAAAGAGCAGGTAGAAAAGCACTGTGTCAGAAGATCAAACACCATGTACAGAAACAGTGAGTAAGCTAGTCTGGATACACTGTGGAGTGTGAGAAGAGGAATTAAGGGAACCAAGTCTGGAAAGATATGAAGGATTTAAAAGGCCAAAGGATCTTGTATTTCATCCTAGATGTGATCATGAGGGATTGAAGCTTCCTGAGTGAGGGAGTAGTAAGGTCAGACCTATGCTTTTAAGAAGATTCCCTGCAATAAGGAAAAAACCTACACCAATCAATTTAGGAATATCTCAGATTGGCATATTTTTCTTTGTCATGGAACACTGCCACCATTAAAAATCCCTACAACTCTTCTCACTGTCCACAGACACAGAGAGAATAGGAAAGTAAATGGGCTAGTCCCCTTACAAGGTGACAGGAGTTGGGATGTGCTGCAGAGTCCCATGAGCCTCAGAGAAGGCCGATTTCTCCTCATCAGTTTTTACTTACTAATCATGCTACTACTAAAATGATCAATGTCCCCAAGTCTTGTGATCTCATCTCAGGATAAAGAGAAAGAAGAGATCCAAAATGGCGGTTTCTAATTTCCTAATTATAAGATCATAGAATCATGGATGTAAAGATAAAAGGGACCTCAGAGTCTGTCTAGTCTGGCCCTTTGTTTTACATTGGGCACCTAAGTGGCATAGTCAATAGAGTTCCAGGCTTGGAATCAGGGAGACTCATCTTCCTGAGTTCAAATCCAGACTCAGACACTTGCTAGTTGTGTGACCCTGAGTAAGTCACTTAACCCTGTTTTCTCTTCTGTAAAATGAACTGGAGAAGGAAAGAGCAAATCACTCCAGTATCTTTACCAAGAAAATCCCAAATGGAATCACAAAGAGTCAGACATGACTGAACAAGAAGAACAAATTGAGTTCCACACTTTACCTCAAGGTACTGGGCATCCTTTCTCTGACCCTGGGTGGAAAAAAAAAATGAATCTCTGAATGTATGGATAGCCCAGAAGAGAACCATCTTAAGTCTTCAACCAATAGCTTGGTAATTGTCATCAAATTAGGAGCAAGAATCTAAGACTCCCAAATATTCTCTCGGGTTGTTTCTCTGACTTTATACAAGATAAGGCCTTTCTCCATGCCTCTGTTTCCCAAACAAAAGCTTTTAGAAGGTGCTCCCAGGGGAGGCAGGTACCCTGAGGAACACCATGGATTGATGGGAACAGAATTGAACATGGAAGTCAGAAGACCTGAGTTGTAAGATACTAAATTTCTATGAAAGCTAATAACCTCTCCTTTCCCTGATCTCTGTTTTGAAGATTTCTTAACCCTCTAAAGGAAGTGAGGGTTCAAGTTGAGAGCATATCGCCTCTGTTTCCTCCATATGTCATGGCCTTTCTCATTTACTACAATAAATTTAACAACCAGGGTTCTTGTCAGTCAGGTGGATTGATGCCCCCACCTCAAGTGATCAATAGAGTCTCCACCTCAACATCAGTCACTTTCTCAAGTTATCCAATCAGACCTTTATTCCATCTACACCACCATGGGTATCCCAGGAAGCAGCTGGAACGTATCTGGGAACTAGCCGACTGTATAGTCTGCCAATACCAAAAACAAATGACTTTGTGCATCCACATCCATCCGTTCAACAGTGTAGGAAAACACATGAAAGTCATTTGAAAGACTGACAACATCTCCTTGGAGTTATGTGTGGAAGCAAGAAATACCCAAGCACTCCACCCACCTAGATAAATAGAGTTTTCCAAATGTCTTTAGGACTAGAATACATTACAGAGCCAAAGCATTTTCATGTTACAAAGGAGAATCTCTATTAGACCTTGGCAATAGAAGCTGACACACTTCTCCTTTAGGGCTCAAGTAGTTCGGCAAGATACGGCCCTTCATCGAATCCCAAAAAGCAAAACAGAGTAATATCTTCATGACATGGACACGCACAATTCAAATGGAATTTCTCCAAACTCAGAAATAAATTTGAAGCTTATTTAGTCCATATGCAATCCCAGATTTTTTCCCTTTCTCTTTAAAGAAATAGACCTTTGAAATGAACATTTATTTCTGAGTCACTCAAGATCAAAATCTCTCCTTCCTTAACCTCAAATCTTTAGTGACAATAACTCTGTGTCGCTTGAAATGTTTGGTTCTTTTTTTTTTTCATTTTCCCCCCATACCAAGAAACTTGTCAGATGTACTTTTTACAGCACCTAGTGGGTCCCACTTAACTCTTCTATTAGCTGCAAACACACAATAAACAATAGAATCAAGAATTAGGCAAAGTGACAGTTGACAATAAGATTACCATACAGTGGACAGCTTTTTCCGCACAGAACGCATATGAAATAAAATAAGGCTCTAAATGTACGGGCAGCCCAGTAGTAATTATCTTCCCCAGGTAACCTCTTAGTTCTTCAACCAGTAGCTTAGTTATTGTCATCAAGTCAGCAGCAAGGACCCAAGAATCCTAGATCCTCTCTCTGGTTGTTACTCTGACTTTATATGAGGCCCTTCTCCATGATTCAGTTTCCCAAATAAAAACTTTGAGAAGGTGCTGCCAAGAGAGACAGGTACCTTGTGAAGTACCATGAACTAGCAGAAAGAAAATTGAAATTGAGAGTCAGAAGACCTGCCCTTCCAATTACCAGTCTTATGAGCCTGGGTAAGTTACTTTTCTGAAACCAGAGTTTCCTTGGCTTCAAAATAGGATTGAAGGGTCTGTGATTTCTTCAGTGTGGAGAACTCCCAATATGGGAATTTCATTGAACAATGTAGATGGCAACCCATCTATGACTCAGGTAAGTCTTTGATGTACACAAAAATGAGCAACTTGGCCAGAATCACAGAGCTAATATGTGTAGTAGAGGCAGGATTGGAAGTGAGGTGAGATGGGTCATCTTGAATCTAAACCCAGCACTCTATCCACTATGCCAAACCAACTGTAAAAACAGGAATAATAACACACCGAAAAACAGCCTGATACGAACGATAGAAAGCCAGTCTCTGGGCAAGAAGGGCTGTGGTTCTGTGAGATCCTGGACAAATTACTTCAGCTTTCAGGGCCTTTAAGACTAAATATTGGGGCAGCTAGGTGGCACAGTGGATAGAGCACCGGCCCTGGATTCAGGAGGACCTGAGTTCAAATCTGGCCTCAGACACTTGACACTTACCAGCTGTGTGACCCTAGGCAAGTCACTTAACCCTCATTGCCCCACCAAAAAAAAAAACAAACCAAAAGACTAAATATTACAGATGAAGTGGTGATATGCATTGGTGGAAGAGGTTTCTTCACTAAAAATCCCCCACATTGTCTCCTCAGTGCTTAGCAAAGTTTCTGGAACATAGTAAGCACTTGGAAAAAAAAAACCACACAAGTTGATTGATCAGTTCAAATTATTAAAAAAAAAAAAACTGAAACACTAAAAAAGTTACCAGCATCAATCCCCAAGTCCCTCCCCCATAGGAGGGCTAAAAAGAAAGCTAAAGATCTGCATAAATAGGAGATAACCTTTTTTTTTTGGACTTTTTCAGGATGACCCATGACTGAAATCTCTCTCAAGAACTATTCTCCACCTCCTGCTTTTCCACTGGAGGTCCCAAGTGTTCAAATTAAAGAAAAATAAAATTGGTTCTTGCAGACAGCTCACTCCATACAGAGCTCAGTGGTTTCCAGCTCCAAGCTGCTCCGTGGTTCCCTCAAACCAAGAGGCCCAGAGAGGGGCCATTCACGCAACAAAGGGAGACTTGGCATCCTCCAGGTTGTTGGGAGATACATTCATTGAAACGGACAAACTTGCCCAGTCCAGAGAAAGGTTCTACTTGACAAAGCCTTGAACACGTCTGACGAGAAAAGGTCGTGGTTTTGTAAAAAAAAAAAAAAAATCTCGTAAAGGTCGTTCAATAACAAATCCTATGATGGCATGACCAGGGTTCAGAAACATTAACAGAAACATTCCCCCCCCCCAACCCCCAGGTGGCCAACTGCAGCTTCAAGGTAAACAATCAGCCTGGCCCGCTCCAGCCCTCAGAGAGGGAGAGAAAGCCTGGCAAGCTCTAATTTGCCAAAGACTATAATTTCCAGGCATTTTCTCCTTGGTACTTGGTGGTTTAACACTGAATGAGATTTCTCATGTTCAGCACATTTGGAGGATTAGGAGATAACTGCCTAGAAGCATTTCAACAGTTCTCTGAGAGGTCTCAGCTGACCTCAGAGGGGACTTGTTCAGAGATTTTGTTGTTGTTGTTGTGATGGGTGTTAATAAATCTTGTGACTAGGTTCCCCTTTCAGGGCACCCACACATCCGCAGGGAGCCCCACAAACAGATCCTTGTCCCCAGTGAATCTGAAAACTTCAGCCTAGGAAGCCAACCATCAGCCTTCTTTAGTTCATGACCTCTTTTCCCAGTCTATTTTCCTCTCTCCCAAAGCCAGGGCTGCCATCACATCTCTCACAGTCAGGGCCAACAAAGGCTTGTTTATATAGGATAATTCAGCTACGGGGCAGGGGGCTAGGCAAGAAGGATGAGGCAGCTGAGCTGCACTTCAGGAAGAAAGCACAATGCACAAGGGCTCAGAGGACAGGTTTATGGAAGGGCTCCCTGGGGCAAGGCCAGGAGGTTGGTGGGCTTTTAGAAAGTCCAGCCAAGGCAAATGTCCTTCCTGGGAAAACGATCTACTCAGACGTGGATATTCCTTTCACAAGCATGCATCAAGGTGTTCAAAGCCTCCAAGGTTGCCAGAGGTTTAGGAAAGGGTCTGGGGTAGGAAATAAAGTTGACTTTGTCTCTGGCAAGGAACAAACTACACTAAGACCTTAAAACTATTCTGAAAAAGACCTATTTGTACAAAAAGATTTCTAGCAGCTCTTTCTGTGGTGGCTAAGAATTGAAAATCAAAAAAATTAAAATAGAATAATTAATTAATGGATGAATTGATTATTTAATTAATAAGAAAGAAAGAATGAATGAATGAATTGAAAATCAAAGGAATGCCCATGGATTACGGAATGGCTAAACAAGCTGAGGTATATGATGGTGATGGAATATTATTGTGCTATAAGAAATGACAGGCAGGATAATTTCAGAAAAACCTGGAAAGACTTATATGAACTGATGTATAGCGAAGTGAGCAGAAGCAGGAGAACGTCATATATAGTAACAGCAATATTGTTTGTTGAAGAACTGTGAATGACAACTATTCTCAGCAATACAATGATCCAAGACAGTCCCAAAGGAATAATGATGAAGCATACTATCCACCTCCAAAGAAAAAACTGATATTGATTGAACACAATCACTTTTCACTTTCTTTCATGTTTTTTTCTTTTATTCAAGTTTTCTTATACAAAATTACTAAGATGGTAATGTTTTACATGGTTGCACATGTATAAGCTATATCTGACTGCTTAACTCTTCAGAAAGGGGGGGCAAGGGAGGGAGGAAAAGAGGGATAGAATTTGGAACTCAAAACTTCAAATAAAAATATTTATTTTTATAAATAATCAAAAAATTTTAAAAAGACTATTCTGACTCTGGCCAGGCACAGACCTGGAGAATATTCTGGCTCTGGCCAGATGAGAACCTGAAAAGGATTCTGGCTTTGGCCATTCAAGAGCCTGAGGATAATTTTGACTTTGGCTAGGATCATTATCAGGCTGCACTAACATAGTGATTTCCTAAGACAAAGGCATAGATAGCGGTTCTAAACCTTCAAAGGTAGAAAAAGAATGGGGATTCTTTCCAGAAGAAGGCCTACATCATCTCAAGAAGGAGGCACTGATTTGGAGGTTTAGACAACTGGGTTCCAGGCTCACATGATCCCCTGGCTTGCTCTGTGGCCTTGGGTAACTCACTTAACGTCTCTAGAATTCAATTTCTTTATCTCTGAGATTGTGGCTGGCTGCTTTCCCTACCCTATTCCCTTGGAATCATGAGGTTCAAAGCTGGCTGGAGACTTCAAGATCATCCGGCCCCTTCCCTTTTTACAGAATCTGAGGCTCAGAAAGGTGAAGATTTGCCCAAGTTCACAAAAGGAGTAAGTAGCAGAAAAATTCATCTGGATTCAGGTCCAACACTTAGCATGGTGCCTGGCACATAGTAGGTGCTTAATAAATATTTATTGACTGATTGATTCCACATACTGAACTCTTTGTCTTCTCTGTCAGTCTACTTCACCTTACTTCACTGAATAAGGGAGAAATAGAATGAAACAGCAGTGTTCTAGAGCAGGGGAGAAAGGTGTTTTGTAAACAAAAGATAGTGTTTTCCTTAGAAAAACACGGAGGGGCAGTTAGGTGGCACAGTGGATAAAGCACTGGCCCTGGATTCAGGAGGGCCTGAGTTCAGCACTTGACACTTACTAGCTGTGTGACCCTGGGCAAGTCATTTAACGCTCATTGCCCCATCGAAAAAAAAAAGAAAGAAAAAAGAAAAACACTCGGAATCTTGGTTTCTGATCCATGCGCTATTTTTCATTCTCTCCCAGCATTAAGGCACAGAAATTACTGAATCGCAGAACCTCAGGGTTAGAAGGGATCTCAGAAGCCATCTAGTCCATCCAGAATCTCCTTCCTGTTATGGGAGGTGAAGATGCAGGAGCACATGCTATCTCTGGAGTAAGCCACCATTAGATAGCTCTAGCTGTTAAGAAATTTGTCTTTACAATAAAATAAATTTTCCTCTTTGTAACTTCTGCCCATATCTCCTAGTTCTTTCCTCTTGGGTCAAACAGAAAAAAGTCTAATTCCTTTTCCACAGGCCAATCTTTCAAATAACTCTAAAATGGCTACATAACACTTAGCAAAAGATCCCTTTATGCCCTGATGGTAACACCTCAAACCCCTCCTGCCCACACACTGCCAATGGCTGCTGGAGGGTAGAGGAGGGTAGAATAGTTGTCATTCACAGTTCTTCATCAAACAATATTGCTGTTACTATATATGATGTTCTCCTGCTTCTGCTCACTTCACTATACATCAGCTCATACAAGTCTTTCCAGGTTTTTCTGAAATTATCCTGTTTGTCATTTCTTATAGCACAATAACATTCCATCACCATCATATACCTCAGCTTGTTTAGCCATTCCCTAATCCATGGGCATTCCTTTGATTTTCAATTCATTCATTCTTTCTTTCTTCCTTCCTTTCTTTCTTTCTTTTGTTCTTTTTCTTTCTTTCTTATTAATTAATTCATTCATTCATCCATTAATTAATTATTCTATTTTTATTTTTTTGATTTTCAGTTCTTAGCCACCACAGAGGGTAGAGGGTAAAGGCTGGACAGAGGTGTGACCTACTTCTTTTCTTTTCTTTTTTTCTTTTTTTTTTTGTGGGGCAATGAGGGTTAAGTGACTTGCCCAGGGTCACACAGCTAATAAGTGTCAAGTGTCTGAGGCTGGATTTGAACTCAGGTCCTCCTGAATCCAGGGCTGGTGCTCTATCCACTGTGCCACCTAGCTGCCTCATGACCTACTTCTAATGGCCCCATTCTCACCCTCATCCAC
Organism: Dromiciops gliroides; assembly: GCF_019393635.1. Taxonomy (NCBI): domain Eukaryota; kingdom Metazoa; phylum Chordata; class Mammalia; order Microbiotheria; family Microbiotheriidae; genus Dromiciops; species Dromiciops gliroides. The sequence continues at coordinate 55,736,214 of NC_057862.1, read as the reverse complement.
CCAGATCCCACCAGGATCTTCCCTTCCCAACACTGCACTCTAAGTCAAGGGTATACAGGAGCCAACTCAAACCTGCTCAGACTGTTAAATTTTCAGTATGAGTAGTGACAACTTAGAATCAGCAAAGGATAAAAATCAGGTCTTGACTTGTCATTTTATTAATTGTCTAGAAGTGAGAAAGTGCTGAAGAAAAAGGTTATTATTTCAGATTAAACTTAACAGAAAGCTGGTTGTTAAACATTTAGTAGCACACCCTTGCCATTGGCCCTGTCATAATACCTTAAGGCACACTGGTCCTTTCCATGCTTCCCTGAAACAACATTCCTATATGTGTCTTCTACCCTCAATTAGAAATTGGGACTGACCACTTTTCTATCTGTATTCCCAACATTTATCGTAGTGCTTGTCACATAGTAGGCACTTAATAATTTTGTTTTTCTCCAGTCCACACCCATTTCCTCTCACCATTCTCTTCTCCAAGATAAACATTCCCAGTTCCTTCATTTGGCATAATGACAAAGACTTTCAACATGCTTCTCACGTTACTCTCTAGCTTAAAAAAATGCAGATCTGATTTCCATAAAAGATTCCCCCAGAACACCTCCTATACGTTCACAAGCTTCATCTTGATAATATTTTCACCAATGTTTTTTTTCTTATATTTACCTTTTCTCCTCCCTCTCTCTTGGCCACCTCGTCCACAACCCCATGCCCCCAACCCAGAACTTCCCAGTGCTTTGTGAGCAGGATTCCCTTTTTTTTTTACAATCAAGTAAATAAAATAACGCCCTACCCCGTTTGTCTGATGCCTGTTTGATTGGAATGACGATCAGAAACCAGACACCTCACTTTGTCTTTCTTGCCAACTATTTTAGCTTATTTGCCATGAGTACAGGGTATAATTAATATCACACAGGAGCCAGCATTGTCATTTTTCAAATCATTTCCCTGGAAATGTTCTACACCTCTTAATGGCCCTGCTAATGCTGTAGCTGTCATGTTTTGGACAGCTGCGCTTTTACAAGACAAACTCAGCTGTGCCATGCGCCTCTCTGTAGACACTTTAGCTCAAAGACTCTAAGGCCAGGGATGCCAGCTGGTAATGGCTATATGGAAATCTTTGATTAATTTTTTTACCTCTTGGTGCTGACTACTTCTCAAGTGTCACCTTGCCACTTGCCACCCCCAACCAGCTCTCCATCTTGTGCCCTCTTTCCTTTTTTTCTCTCCCTCCCATTTCTGAGTTGCCTAGTAGATAGTGGATCACAGAAACGGACCAAAAAAAAAAATCATAGGACTAATTAAAGCTAAGCTACTCGGTCCAGATGTGAGAAGAACCACACATCTGGACAGGGGCTATTCCATACCTAGGAGATGGATTATGAATGAAGGAGCAGGACCTCAATTTTTTTAATGTAAAGATAGGTATTTACAATTCAAGAATATAGGATTGGTTAGCCTTGGAGTCAGGAAGAACTGTTTTCAAGTCTTGCGTCTTAGACTAGAATTTACAGATGAGATGCTAATGTGCATCTGGTAGAGAGAGTCTCCCACACAAATAAAATCACAGGTTTTGAGCAAAACTTTAAATTTTACTGATAAACAAGGTACTTGAATATAAGTAAAATGCCCTTTTGCTTAGGAATTGGGTCAAAGGATCATAGATTTAGAAATGGAAGGGACATCAAAAGATAATATAATCTGACCCCTTCATTCTATAGATGAGGAAATTGAGGCCAGAAAGATGAGCTGATTTGTCCATGGTATCATGGTATATTTGAAATGAGAGAATTAAGGCAGGCAGGGGAGATATATTAGAAGTCTTCTGGTTGATAGAGCACTGGCCTTGGACTCAGGAGGACCTGAGTTCAAATCTGGCCTCAGACACTTGACACTTACTAGCTATGTGACCTTGGGCAAGTCACTTAACCCCAATTGCCACACACACACACACACACACACACACACACACACACACACACACACACACACAAAGAAGTCTTCTGGGAATATAAGCAAGGAAATCAGGGAAAAACTGACCTATAACCAATACTTGCTCACTGACCATTCCATGGATGCCTTGGAATAGGCTGGAGAAATCTACTAGACTTTTCAGGTATATTCAGCACAGTTTGATGCTGTTGCCAATAAGAGATTAGAACGAGTAAGAAAGATATTCATAGACACTGTTGGAAGGACTTTCTATTTGTTTGTTTTTATTGCTTGAGTTGAGGAAGGGGGAGGGAAATACGCTGTTTAGCTGGTAACGTTACAGATGACTGCCCAGAAAATCCAACTCGTCCTGGTTTACCAAGCGGGTCTGAAAAGATGAGGTGCCCTCTGCTATGAGACCAGGTTGAGGACACAGTTTCATGCCTCCGCCCATTCCTCCCTCTCCCCTTTTCTTTTAAAGGCTAAACAGTAGTGTGGTGTCCCTGCGTCTTTAATACCATGTTTATTACTGATCTACAGCACAGGGAGAGAAGAGCACAAAACTTCCTTTCATGCTGTGTCTGCAAAATGCTCCGGAAACTTGTCCTCATCAGAGAAGCAGCAGGTCCCTCTGTGGAAACCAGCCAGGCCAGAAAAGTGACATGCACGGGATGCTGCTAAACATGCACAATTCGAAAATACACACTGTATTCTCTTCTGCATGATTTGCTGCCATTTAAAAGACAATAAACAGCAACTTTAGATTGCTAACAACGTGTCATTTAAGGTTTGCTGTTGCTCAACACGAAGAAAAATCAATGCCGGCTCTACAGGGGCAGAAAACCCTGAGAACTGAGCTCCATTTCAGGTCTGTTTGAACTCATTTCCTTTCTCCATGGTTGCCCCCTTGTACACCCCCTCAGGCATCCCCTCACAGCAGGCCTGACAGCTTGACACATTGACAGCCAGCACTGAATGACAACTGATTTGTACAAATTTCAAGCCTTATAAATCTACCTGTCACAACAACAACATAAAAGAGCTTGGGCCCAGCAGGTAACTCAGAAAAAGCTTCCCTTGACAGCACTTTCTGAAAAGCAATGGCGTGCCTCCTGCCAAAAATTCCAACTATCATCCTTGTATAACTTTGAATAAAAATTCAGGGCCTATTTTCTTGCCAACAGGCTACCAATCGTCTTATTTAAAGATTAAAAAGAGAGAACTGGAGAGGAGGGGGGAGAAACATCCACACAATTTCATTTTCTACTGATTTGAAAGTAGTACCACCTGCTATGGCAGGATTACCACACCGTTTTTCTCTCCAGTGCTCAGACAGAGTAAATGAGTAGGGCTTTTTACGGTATTTAAACAATATCCCAGAATGCAGTGGTACCGTGCATCCATTACCCTCCTGCTCTTAAGTCAGTGCCAGTCAGCCTGCCAAAGGGACACAGTTTATTGGGGGGCAGGGAGGAGGAGGAAGAAGAGTTGGTTGCTTTGATGTAGGTTCAACTCAGTTGTGGTTTCAGCCAAACAAAAGACTTTCACTCCTTTCTGCACCATCCTGGTTCCCCTTCAAACCTCTGCTGATTTTCCTAATAAAATTATAAAATTTCAACTACACTGAAATGCTCACCCATTTTAAAGCATTAAGATATCAGGGAATTTGAACACAGTGCTTCTTTAACATGGTGTCTGGCACATAAATTCTACGGAAAAGGTCAACCAGATTTAAGAGTTTGGACCTTTTAAGGGGAGGGGTCCACTTTGAGGTTAGAGATAGGGACCCAATAATATGGAATTAATGTTAGAGTTAGATTAGGCTATCTCCAGAATTTAGTAGAGTGCCTAGTACCTGATAGGGTCTTACTAAATGTCTGTTAATGATTTTATAAGTGAGAGGTAGCATGAGATGGAGGATAATGAGCTGGCTTCAGACTCAGGAAGGCCTAGTTCAAGGCTGTGTGATTTTAGCCATAATTCCATTTGACTCCTTGGTGCTGCCAAGCAACTCTTTATGAACACGAGGTGCAGAGCAGGTGACCATCAGAAATGGTGAAATGAGTTTCCTCACTGAGAGTCCCCTACATCAATATGAAGCCCAGTCCAAAATAAATTTTACCATTAAGAAAACTGAGAGTGAGAGAGATTCTCCCAGACATCAACGGATATCAGAGCTACCAGGAGATATTTTAAATTTTCAAGATAAATGAAATTCAGACCAAAAATGGAATCAATAAATAAAACACACTCGAGTTGTAATTTGACTTACATTGTCTCTGGGAGAAAACACATATACTTGTGAGTTTCTAGAAATGTATGCAAAATAAACCGTGAGTAATTTGGCAGGGGAGGAACTAGAGTCTAGAGAGATCAGAAAGATCTCAAGTAGGAGGTAGCATTTGAGCTTCATTGAAGGGAACAAAGGCTCCTCCTGAGGTGAGTCACACAGTGATGGCCAATCCACTCAAGGAATACATATACGAAGTCCAAGTTTCCCAAACCTTGGAACACAGAGTGCCAGGGAGCTAGAGCAAACTCACAAGGGCACCAGGGAATATTTAAAATTTTTGAGATAAGCATTGAGATATTTGACATGTTATCTAGATAGTTCACAAATTACCTGCCAGTGAAAGGTTTCCGTTTTAGATCTAACTCTATTCCTATCAATGCCATTTCCTCTGTTTGAGATGTGTTTTTTGTTTACTTGTACTTGCAGTTCCAACACCGATTTTCCCGAAGTGTTTCATCTGCAGCATCCTATCGTTTCAAAGCTGATTTTCTACAATAAAAAGTAAGTACTGCACACAAATCAACATGGAACAGGAAATTAGGGTGGTGGGGTCCAACTTGATTTCCAAGGTCTGAGTAGCTGTGCAATACCCGATAGGCAATATCCTATTAGTAAGTAATTGGGGTTATTTTAGAATGAAAGAAAAATATTGTTTTGCTTTCAATTTCTGTGTATTTTTTTCAAATGGTTACTAAGTTGTTGGGACATTGATTTTTATAAAATTGTTTGGACCTAACTGCCTAATAAAAGGATAGGTTGGATTTTACTGATTTGCCTAAGAGGTCAAAGTAAAATTACTAAGATTCTAAGGACATTGAGATCTGACATGGTTTAGGAACTTCTGTATTGTTAGAAAAGATCTGTGAGTTGTGTTAGTGAGGGCAGCACCCCAACATCAATGGGTGGGATTTGAAAAGAAACAAATTTAGCTTTGATGCTGGGGGAAAACTTAACATTCAGAGGTATCTAAAAGTAGAATTCCTGCCTTAAGAAAGGATCGGTTAAGGGGGCGGCTAGGTGGCGCAGTGGATAAAGCACCAACCCTGGATTCAGGAGTACCTGAGTTAAAATCCGGCCTCAGACACTTAACACTTACTAGCTGTGTGACCCTGGGCAAGTCACTTAACCCCAAGTGCGCCGCAAAAAAAAAAAAGAAAGAAAGAAGGAAGGAAGGAAGGAAGGAAGGAAGGAAGGAAGGAAGGAAGGAAGGAAGGAAGGAAGGAAGGAAGGAAGGAAGGAAGGAAGGAAGGAAGGAAGGAAGAAAGGAAGAAAAGAAGAAAGGAAGAAAGGAAGAAAGGAAGAAAGGAAGGAAGGAAGGAAGGAAGGAAGGAAGGAAGGAAGGAAGGAAGGAAGGAAGGAAGGAAGGAAGGAAGGAAGGAAGAAAGGAAGAAAGAAAGAAAGAAAGAAAGGAAGAAAGAAAAGAAAGAAAGAAAGAAGAAAGAAAGAAAGAAAGAAAGAAAGAAAGAAAGAAGAAAGAAAGAAAGAAAGAAAGGAAGGAAGGAAAGAAAGAAAGAAAGAAAGAAAGAAAGAAAGAAAGAAAGAAAGAAAGAAAGAAAGAAAGAAAGAAAGAAAGAAAGAAAGAAAGAAAGAAAGAAAGAAAGAAAGAAAGAAAGAAAGAAAGAAAGAAAGAAAGAAGGAAAGAAAGGATGGGTTCCCCCTCCTTGCAAGTCTTCTAAGAAGAATCTTGATAATCACTTGTCTGGTATGTTATGGTATTTGGGTTGGACCATATGGCCCTAAGTTCCTTCCAGCTCTCAATTTCAATGATTCTATGGTATCATGGATTCTAGAAATACTGAAGGATAAATAAATGACAACTTCCAATATGTTTTCCAAAGAAACATCTTTCCCCCTTCAAAAGAAACAACAACAACAACAAACTGCACATACACATGCACATGCACCCAATGAAAGGGGAAACAGGGTGGCAATAGTGGGCTAATGTCAAAATATCTACCTCATTGTTCAAAGCATTGAGTTCGGGGAATGGAGGTAAGGAGTCGAGTAAAGAACCAATTAGTCCCTCAATCAAAAAACATTTATGCACCTACTATGTGCTCAACACTGTGCTAATATAATTGAATCATACCACGTCAGATTATCTAAAGTATAATTACTTAGCTAAAAGTACATGCCAGGACTTGAGAGATCATCCCATGCAAGCCACATCCAAATCATGAATTCTATATCAACAGTATTCCCCAACATGTGGTCATTCAAACCTACAGAAGTGAGCAAATCACTACCTACTGAGGCAATGTAGTCTATCCTTGGATAGCTCTGTTAAAAACTTTTTCCTTGCCACTTGAGCCAAAATCTGCCTCTCTGTGACTTTCTCCCATTGCTCCTAGTTCCCTATGGAGCCAAAGGAAGTGGAGAATGTTGGCATAATTCCTCAATTATCTCATTCTCTTATTTAAATATTAACATTCAGGAAATTCACAGCAGGGAACAGCTCCCCCAAAATGTTTTACTCTACCCCTGGGCTTTGTTTTTAAAATGATCACCTATGGGTGACATTGCTAAAGGGACCCCTTGGGAGAAGATAAAACCAGGCTGACAAGGTAGAACAATGTTCTCCCCATCCAATTAGCCAAAGCTAAGAACAGTGATGGCAGGAGTAAAATCTGTTGGTTTTAATCCAAGTGAAATCTCTCTCATTCCTACTCACCTTCAAAATTCTTGAACAAGTTACTTGTCTCTTAAGAATTTCAACCTGCTTAAGTTTAAATAAGCAGGGTATAATACCTAAAAGTGATGCTACCCATTTGTATGACTAATGCATGTGTCAGGCAGGGAAGACAGAACAACAGTGGGTAGGGTGAGAAAGAAATTAAATCTTCCATGTACTGTCATTGATATTTTTCTTTATTACTCTCATAACCATCTTCTTCATTAGCATTAAAGCTAATGAAACTATTCAACACACATAAGAAAAGATTTTATTACTATAGGAACAAACAGTTATTACTGAAGATAACACATATTTCTCTTTGGGGTAAAGGTTGGCATGTAGGTGGGTATTGGTTTGTATAGCCACAAAAATAAAAAATAGAACTAATATCACTATGAGCTGGTTAATTGTGATAGTCTATGAATACTATCACATATCTAAAAAATTATCATTTTGCGACCGACATTTTCATCATCAGCCATATTTTCTCCTTAACATTTTGGATATTAGTCTCCTAGATTGGGGTAAAGTCAATACTACTTAATTTGCAATGGCATACTGAAGACCTATACTGATAACAGAATTCAGGGATTAGAAAAATTACTAACCACATCTCTATTTAGACCTTAATTCCAAAACTTAAAGGATAATTACTTACTTAGCTAAAAGTACATACTATAATTATAGAACACTATCCATTGCTAAATTAAAACTAGGATTTTGCAAGCATCTTTGGATTTCAGAAATTGTGTATTTTGTGATGGGAAGTTAAGTGAAAATGTTCATAGGTCAGCACCTCCCATAAAGGCAGAAACTAAGGGGGCTGGGAGGAAGGGAGGGGGCGTAATACCCTTTGGTATAGAAGTAACAGTTGACAAACTACCAAAAATTCTCCCTCAACTTTTCCTTTAGTAGTGGGCATCATCTAGATGCATGAATTGATTAGACATGGGCTATTTTAACACTTTTCACATGAACAGCTTATTTATTAAACTAACTAAAGCCAAAGACTGATAATGGAGGGTCCGGCAAAGTATTTTTTCTTTTGTTCCCAAAGTCAATAGTATTCTTTTGAGCTAGAGCCCATACTGGAATCAATAAATAAATTACCATAAGCTTGAGAAACAAAGTGTCAACAGAGGTAAAATCTGCTGAACTGCCTCTAAATACTTACTAGCTACTTACTCATTAGCCATGTGAACACATCCATATATTAACTATATGAATATGTGTAGGGAAGCAGCTGTAGAGAGTTGGCCTTGGAACCTGGAAGACTTGGATTCATATCCTGACTGACACCTACTTTTTAGGTGACCCTGAGCAAGTCCCTTAACTTATGCATGCTCTAATATAGCTAATGCTCTTAGATTATAAATTGTAGAAAAGGGTAGCAACCTGCATTGATATATGGGGTTTCCTTATCTGGGAGCTTCATATAACTGAAATGACAGGTCCAAACACCATCCCTAGTCCTATAAATACAAACTATTCTGCTTCTTGTCCATAGCACAGTGCTTGAAAGCACTTTGTTGTTCAGTCACTGGAGTCCTGTACAACTTTTCATGGATTTGAACTCAGGTCCTTTGGCTCCAAATCCAGTCTCTTTTCATTGCACCACATTGCCTTCTAAGTTCATAATAGTCTCTATGATTTTTTTTTCTGAATTCTTCATATTCATCATTTCTTTTCTTAGTAGTTGTTGTTCAGTCATATCTAACTCTTTGTGAACCCATTTGGGGTTTTCTTGGCAAAGTATCTGGAGCCGTTTGCCACTTCCTTCTCCAGCTCATTTGACAGGTGAAGAGACTAAGGCAAACAAGGTGAAGTGACTTGACAAGAATCACACAGCTGGGCAGCTAGATGGCGCAGTGGATAGAGCACCGGCCCTGGAGTCAGGAGTACCTGAGTTCAAATCCGGCCTCAGACATTTAACACTTACTAGCTGTGTGACCCTGGGCAAGTCACTTAATCCCAATTGCCTCACTAAAAAAAAAAAAAAAAGAATCACACAGCTAGTAAGTGTCCAAGGCCATATTTAAACTCAGGAAGATGAGTCTTCCTGACTCCAAGTCCACCACTCTATCTACTGTACCTCCCTGCCCAGCTTGGCACATAGTAGGCATGTAATATGTGATACATGTGTATGAACATATATTATGCAAATATATACATGTATGTGTGTGCTTGTGTGTATATCTATATTTACATATTGCATATATGTATTGTGTACATTTTGATAGCTAAGGACTTGACTAAGACTTTTGGGACACCTTGCATACATATATACACACATAAGTATGTTTATACATACATGTATATGTATGTACACACATATATGCCCTGTGTGTATATGTGTATGTACATGCATACATGCACACTAATTTTATATAATTTCTTTAGATGACAGAAAAGAGTATAAAGAAAATATGTGATCAGAAAAGTATGCAGGCTGGAATTAAGAAAAAATGAAATAGGGGCGGCTAGGTGGCGCAGTGGATAAAGAACCGGCCTTGGATTCAGGAGTACCTGAGTTCGAATCCGACCTCAGACACTTGACTTACTAGCTGTGTGACCTTGGGCAAGTCACTTAACCCCCATTGCCCAGCAAAAAGAAAAAAGAAAAAATGAAATAGAAAGGATCGACAAACAAATTAAAACCCACCAAGGTAAGATCTCCATTATGAGAGCAGATCCTGAACTACATGTGAGGTCTATCTGAACTATACCTTACCATCAGCCAAATGTAAGTATCCATAGCATAGGCAACCACTTCTTAACCAACCTTCCAAGAAAGCTGAAAGTCATGGAATCCACTTAAAGAGATGACCTTTCACATTCCTTCCAAGACATGACTGCCCACCACTATCCACAGAGAAGTAGCTCTCCCCTTTTAAAATTTGAGTCCACTGGTGAATTGCCCTTGGGTCTCTAATTAATGTGAGTATTGTGGCTGTGAGTTGCACCTCCCAGCAACAGTCACTGTCATGGAAGGGCTCTGGAAATCACTGGAAGCCTGGGTGTCCCTAAGGGAAGCAAAGGATGAATGTAAATGATCTCCCTGTCAAAAGGGGAAGTAAGGTGCCCTACAAAAATCCATAGCCTAAAAATGGTAGTATGGAATGCTTATTTGAGGAAGGTTTGGTTACCACAAAGATACTTTCTACAATAAAAATGAATAAAGAACCTTAGATCATCTGGTACCACCTCTTTACCAGTGAAGGAGCTGAGGCCCAGAGAAGGATAATGACTCATCTAACTCACCCAGAAAGAAAACAGAAGAGCCAACATTCAAATTCAGGTCCCCAACTCCAAATATAGAATTCTTGCCACTGTCTCACTTCTCTTACTGGTCCAGCAAGGAACATACACAACCAGATTCAAAGCAGAGGCAAGATGGCATCATGAACAGAGCACTACATTTGGAGTTAGCAAACCTGGATTCAGATTCTGACTGATCATTATTACCTTGGTGATCTTGGGCAAACCACATCTGTTAAGCCTCAATTTTTGCATCTATGAAAATAAGGGAGTTGGACTAGATGTGGGTTTCTTAAACTTTTCCCACTCGCAACCCCTTTTCCCCTGAGACATTTTTACACGACTCTGGATATATGGGGTATATAGCCTTTTACTGTTGCCAAATTTTTCACAACCCCCACATTCAGTCATGCAACCCCATACAGGGTCATGACTCACAGTTTAAGAAGCCAGGGACTAGATCACTTCTGAGGTTCTTCCCATTTCTAAATCTATGATCCTATGAAATCTCAGTTTCTGCTGTTACCAAATCACTAAAATTCTTCTCCTATAATGGGCAAGGATGCCTCCCTGACCCCCATTAACACCTCTATTAAATGCCTCAACACCTCTATTAAAGAGAGCAACTGAGTTTCTAATGTGATAAATCACCTGATAGCTCCACCTATATAGACAGAAGGTTGCCAACTGGTCATCTTGCCCCACAGTGAGATAGATACATGGATAGTGTGAGAGAGAGAGAGAGAGAGAGAGAGAGAGAGAGAGAGAGAGAGAGAGAGAGAGAGAGAGAGAGAGAGAAAGAGAGAGAGAGAGAGAGAGAGAGAGAGAGAGAGAGAGAGAGAGAGAGAGAGAGAGGGAGAGAGAAATACATTTATTGAGCACTTTTTATATGCCAAGTATTGTGCTAAGTGCTAGGGATACAAACAGAAGCAAGCAGGACAGTCATTGTCCTCAAGTTGCTTACAATCCATTGGAGGAAGACAACATGTAAAAAAGGGGGTAGAAGGGTTGGCTTAGTATGCAGATCACCAGAAAATAAAGAGGCGGCCTGGTTTGGTGCAAGGTAAGATCTACTTATCAGAGCCTGGCTTCCCAAGGGAAGAGTCCAAGGTTCCCAGTGGGGGAACCATAAAGACCACAGCCAGAAAAGAAGCAGAATGGTGTAGAGATGCCCAGGAAGGGACAAAGGGCACCAGTCTGGGGCCCTCCTTGCATGTGCTTCCGGGGAGGGGGGCAATCGGTAAATTTTTGCCACTTAGGACAGGCCATATTATTTGTAACTGTCAGAGGAAGAGAAATCTGTAATTGTTAAGGGGGATGAGGCCTGTGCAAATGCTTCCCTGTGCAAACTGAACAGTCAATCACGTTTATAAGGACAGCAACAACTGAAACTATCCATTCGTATACTTTCCTTTAGTCAACAATATTACCTTTAGTAATCTGGGGAATGTGCATCCATAAATTACAGGAAGTGTTATTGCATTGCTGAATAAATAGCAACATTTCCATCAGCAGCAGCAGTGGCAGCCCCACAAAGGTATAACAAACAGACTCAATCATTTTCCTGTCAAGCTTTGCAGTGACTGCAGAGTTTACTGCCAGAGATAATGTTGCTTTCCTCAGCATTGTGTGCCAAACTGCAAACTGCTTATTAAAACAAAACCTCTTTTTTGGAGCAGCATGAGTTGGATAATCACTTATTGCACTCAAGAAAAAAACAGGTTTGGTGCCCAGAGGAGGTTAGCAATCAAGGCATATGCGTTAACATTTGGTTGGTAAAAACTAGTTAAAAAATAAATTATCCGAGGTGGGCTGGGGGCGGGGGAGAAGAGAAAGACGAGGAGGAAGAGGGGGAGGAAGAGGAGGAAGAGGAGGAAGAGGAGGAGAGAGAGAGGGACTTGTTAAAGCCCCTGCCCCTGAGTTGACCATTTTCCTAATAATGCTGTTCAGTGCTTTGATCCTGCATTTCTAGCATCCCATTCTTTCTTTCCAGTGATGGAGTGAGGGGTGGGAGGGTGGAGATGAAGTGCAAGGCATCTTTGCATTCCAAGAGCAGGTGGCATGCTAGAAGGTGGGGGGGGGAAGAGAGGGGGGGAAGTAAACTTTAAAACTAGTCATTTGTGTCTGAAATATTTCTGAAGACAGCCCCTATTATTACTATCCAAAGAAATCGCTTGGCATAACTAAGCCAGCCGATACTGCTCAAAAGCCCTCTTCAATTTTCCTCGCTTAAAATAGATTGACAGCCATTTTACTGGGTTTGAAGAACAGGAGAAGCCGGAGACTGAAATGAGGAAGCCCTGGTATGTCAGGCAAGCAGCTTGGTAAGGCAAACCATTATTCTGGACTTCAGACGAGCTGTGGCAATCTCCTTTTTTTTTTACTTTCTTTTCATAACCATTAGAGATAAATTAATATCGAGGTAGGCCGACAGCTCTTCTCCCACCCTCTTCTGCTATCTTGATGCTGTGGATATCTTTGTGGTGCCAGATATCAGCTGTTGAAGAGGAAAGCCTATACTTTGGATGTCCCCATCAGAACAGGAAATGGGACTTTTGAAGACTTTATTATAACTTTGAACAGCAAATGGGGTTCAACTCCTCAAGCTGCTCCAAAATGAAGAGGGTAGGGAGGAGGGAAACCAAACAAATAAATGGAAGAAGGAAAGATGCCTTTAGCAAGTCATTCAGCTTTAACAACAAAAGGCAAAATACAGGTCAGAGCCTTGCCACGTGTCAATGTTAACACAACCAGTTGGTTGCTTGGTTCAGTCTGAAATACACTCCACTTCAGGCTTCCAACCTGCAGAACTTCTGAGTGGATTCATTTCAGAGAAAAGGAGTAACAAAGGCAGGAAAGATTTCCAGCAATTATTCAACGAGTAACCACAGAGGGACCTGCTAAGCTCCCCAGTGCCTCCCCAGGTGCTATAAGGGATGCCAGCCTTAATGGAAGGCATCTATTCACAGGGTCACAGATTTATAGCCGCATGGAACCTTCGAGGTTAGGTAGGACAACTCCTCCATATTGCAGATGAGGAAACAAGCCTAGGAAGCCAACAAAGTGACGCCTAAAATCTCAAAGGATGTAAGTAGCAAAGCTAGATTCAAACCTCCGATGCCAAATCCAGTGCTCCCTCCATCATACCATATCCTGGTCGAGAATCCACAGAAGTACTGCTCTTGGGCCAAGGATAAACCATTTGAAGCTTTTCACTCAGAAAATAAAATAATAATAGGAAAAAAAGCTACCGAGTCTTAAGGGAAGGAAGAAGTAGGGAAGAAGCGGTAGACCTAAGTCATGGAGATCTGGCTCCAATTCTGCCACCAGGTGTGGGGCCTTGTTGAATCACCTAATTTCTCTTGGTTAAACTAGGATAACCTCTCTGGCTTATGGCTGGTGGTCCTGCCAACCCTATAGAGTTATAATGTGAACTCAGATTGCATTCGGAAAAAAGTGAAAAATTCCTTGAATGAGACCATGAAACAAAGGCCCATCTCTTCCACAACAACATTCTGTTGGTGTTACTATAGGGCAACGAGACATGGAATAGAATCAAAAATGAGCATCATGCAGAGAGCAAAGCTGAGATGGATGATGGGGGTGAGCAGACCAGCAAGGAACCCCAAGGATGAACTAGATAAAAGATACCATCAGGGAAATAAATGTACAACGGCAAGGGGAGTGTTGTCTTCCCCTATAAGAATGTAAGCTGCCTGAGGGCAGGGACTACCTTTCTGTTTTTGCATACTCATTACTTAATACAGTGTTTGGTACACAGTGAAGGCTAAATAAATGCTTTTTCTTTCATTTATTCATTAACTAATTATTCATTAATTAATCCAAGAAAAAGGTGATAAGGACCACGAGAAGTGGGACTATGAGAACAAAGAGAAGATGGTTTTAAGAGCTGGGAAGGAGGCAGGCCTGGCAACTGATTAGAGATAAAAGATGAAGAATCACCATCTGCTGTACTTATTTCTGTTCCTTCCTCTTGTCTCATCCATGTCCCTCATCTTCTTTTCTTCCTCTTTCACTCACTTTCGCTTGGGCAGAGTAGTTCTTCTTGGTGGGGCTGGACCAGCATGGCCGAATGGGGACTAATGAGCTTGAAGTGGCAAGTCCACGATTGGGGGAGTCAATTTGGAAGAAATGTAACAAGAGCTCTGGAAGTTTCTGTGCACTCTTATATTAAATGGAAAGCACACAAAACAACCAACAAAATGTACAAATTAGCATGCATAGGAATTGGTGGGGTTGCTATGTACTTGGCAAAAGGACAGCAACTATTAGTGCTGTTATTGTTAATAATAATAGCAGACAATGATATAGTGTTTACTTCTTTTTTTGTGAGGCAATTGGGGTCAAGTGACTTGCCCAGGGTCACACAGCTAGTAAGTGTTAAGTGTCTGAGGCCGGACCCGAACTCAGGTCCTCCTGACTCCAGGGCCGGTGCTCTATCCACTGCGCCACCTAGCTGCCCCTACTTTATTTTTCAAAAGTTTTAAGTTCCAAATTTTATCCCTTCTTTCCTTCCTCCCCTCCCCTCTTTCTTTGGAGGTGGATAATATGTTTCATCATTAGTCCTTTGGGATTGTCTTCGATCATTTGTATTGCTGAGAATAGTTGAATCATTTATAGCTCTTCATCAAACAATATTGCTGTCACTGGTTCTGCTCACTTTACTATACATCAGTTCATAGAAGTCTTTCCAAACATTTTCTGAAGTCATCCTGCTCGTCATTTCTTATAGCACAACAATATTCTATCACAATTAGCCATTCCCCAATGGGAGGGGCATTTCTTTGACTTCCAGTTCTTATCCACCACAAAAAGAGCTGCTGTAAATATTTTTGCACAAATGGGTCTTTTTCTCTTTTAGGGGATGGTCTTTGGCCTATAAACTTAGCAATGATATTGCTGGATCAAAGGGTATGCGCAGATTCAGGGTTTACTTTCTAAACGTTTTCTCATTTGATCCTCAGAGACACTATTATTTCCACTTTAGAAATGAGGAAACATGCTCACAGAGATAAATTCCTTATTTATGGTCACATATTTGATGGAAAGGAAAAATTCAAACCCAGATCTCTCCTGCATAAGAGCTTTACTCTTTATATTTTGTGATAATATAGTCTACTTGGCCATTCGGTTTTTTTCCATCTATTCAAGGAGAAATGGAGGTAAGCTGAGGGTGAAGAGGAAGATGGAATTCCTTGGATTGGTAAAGAGGGGTTGCATTTGCATATTTATGGCTGGTGATCTTCCACTTGCCTCCAAGAATGTTGTTGTTCAGTCATTCAGTTGGGTCTAACTTTATGTGATGCTATGGTCCTGTCTTAGCAAAGATTCTGGAATAGTTTACTTCTCCCGTGTGTCCCCTTTTTACAGACAAGGAGCTAAGGTAGATAGGTGTTAAGTGACTTGCCCAGGGTAGTAAATTTCTGAGGCTGGATTTGAACTCAGGTCTTCCTGACTCCAGGCCCAGCACTCTAAACACTTTACCACCTAGCTGCTCCACCTCTAAGAATGGTTCTATCCAAATACATAAGCTTTACTATATGGAGAAGTATGCGCTCTAAATCATGGTCTCACTCCCCCAGAAAGCCCTGAAGAATGCCCAAAGATCCCCTGTGCCTCTCTCACCCCTGAGGCTAGAGTCTAAAGCAAGCTCCAGATGGTCAGAGCTCTTTGCCATTGCTCCCTCCTATCCCTCGCCACCCAACTCTCCTAAGGCCCCCAAGAAAGGCAATATCTCCTACAGGTTCGAGAGGCTGGAGTTGGAGACAGGAATATCTCCATCCTGTCTCAGTCACTAGCTGTGCGACTGTAGGGAATGTGCTTAACTTCTCTGTGCCCCAGTTTTCTCATCTGTAAAAAGGGGATGACAATAATAGCTCCCTCCTCACAGGACTGTGGTGAAGACCACATGAAAAAAATGTATATAAATCACTTTGCAAACCTTAGGGGGTTATAGATATTCTAGTTGTTGTTGTTGCTAAACCTTTCTAAAATAAAGCAACAGAAGCCCAGAGGTCCTAGGCATTTCAGCACTTCCATTTTGATAATGCCCATAAACAGAGAGAACAGGGCTACTTCAGAACCAAGCCCTCTGAGTCCAATCTGAGCATTCTCACTTCACAGCCACGTCCTCTGACTCCAAGGCTGGATGTCCACTTGTTGAGAGGGGGAGGTTGGGGAGAGATTCTCAGCCAGGTATAGAGCCAGAGCTCAGGCAGAAGCCTGCTGAGATCTCTCTGGCTCTGTGATTTCATGACTCACTCCTCCATCATTGGTTCTTAAATCTCTACCAGAGCCTGAAGACACAGGAGTAGACCGGGATAAGGGAAATTGCGGGGCCTTCTGGTAGTTTAAACGAATCAGAGGAAAAAATGCCCAGATCCTCCAAAGAAAACAGGCGTGTGAGTTCTTGACCATATACAGGATTATAGGATTTAGAGCCAGGAGGGACCTTGGCAATCATGCCCCCAACCCTTTCATTCTCCAGATGTGCAAACTGAGCCTGAGGAAAGGGGAGTGATTTCATCTATCATTTACAAAAAAACAAAAAAGAAAAAAATCCTTCCAGAATAGAGTTTGGGGAGTACAGACAAAAACCAATAGGCCACTTATTTGCTTGAGAATGATGACTTCAGGAGCTCTGGTTAAAAGGTTTCTAAATTGGCCACACACACACTCCACTCTTTGTCCCCATCTAACCCAACCTTCTGGCTTAGACTTAGGTGGAAACCACCACTCAGTAAAAAAACAATCAATCAAACCTCACTTATTTAGACTAATTGGGAAAGGAGGCCAGCCTATACTAATGAAAAATATGAATTATAGAATATTTTTCAAGAAATTGTGGTTTTATGATTTTTCAAGTGCATTTATGCAAGCTAGGCAAATAGAGTATGCCAGGTATGACCGAGGGCCTGGTTTGAGGAATAGCTAAGAATGGTTTGTCACCACTTTATCAATTATTTGGATGGAAATAGGTACCCTAAAAGTCCTTAAAAACAGACTGCTCTCTTAAGTAGGCTAAACATTGCCATTTCAACATTTCTGCTATCAATTTGCAAGGCAAACACTCAACAATTATGGAAAAGGTAAATTTCAACCTAGCTTAGGTCTAAATTACAAATCTCACATTGTTGAGATCCATATTAATGCATTTTTCCTTTATTTAAAATAAATGTGTGTATGTAAATTTGGGGAAGGAGAAACAATTTTCTCCAAAACATTCAATACCTATACCTCTGTCCAAAAGTTAGTGTCCCTTTATTCCTGTCGCAATTTCCTGGTATGCCCAAATGATTTGTTGGCTTCATGTTTAAAAAAAGAATCAGAAGGCACTCATCTCATTATCACCTTGTCAATGGTTCCCCCATCACACTGTTGTTGGCTGTTAACTCTCTGCTACCAGTCAATCAGAGACTCGTAAGGCACCCATCGGAGAAAGACCAAGTCCAGTGAGTCTATCTTTTCCCATCCCACTGGTCTTTCACCAAAGGGATATTCCATTCCTACCCATCCTCAAAGGCCCACGGCAAGTTTTGCCTCCTCTTTGAAGTCTACAAACAGTACCAGGCACTTCACTAACCCTAAGTACTAGAGATTCCCATTATACCCCTTCACCCAGAAAGTTGATGATAAGTCAGCAAGAAAGAGGGTAAATTATGTTCATGATGCTCTTTTATTGAGCAGAGATATTTCCTATATTTGATTCAGTGGGCAAAATATTCTCCCTAAGTCAGGTCTAACCACATATCATCTTAATATAAAAACTTTCAATGGCTCCTTATTGCCTCCAGGATAAGAGTTCTTCATCTATTTTTTGTACCATGAAATCCACTGGCGGAGTGAGTAAACTTAGGAATAAAACCTCAGAATAATATTTTATATACACAAATAATATTGAAATAATTTTAAATAAATAGGTTTACACAGGAAACCAATTCTATTTAAATGCAATTATCAAAGTTATTTTTTAAAAATTGTGGACCCCAGGTTAAGAACCCCTATCCTAGAGTTTAGGATAAAATTAAAATTCCTCATCCTTGCATGTAAGACCTTCCACTTGACTTGCCACCCTACCTTCGCACACTTTCCTTTATCTAAAATTCATTACTCAATCCCATCTTTGCTTTTCAGAATGCTTGGCTTCCCTTCAAAACTCACTTGAGGTGCTCCCTACTGATGCAGCCCTTCCTGTTTCCCCTCTTCCCCATAACTAACATAATCTCTTCCCCTCTCAAATATTCATAGGCACCATGTCTTTGCATATAGTCATAGGCCCTTAATAAACAACTGTTGATGTAATTTGCTAAATTGGAAAGTTTTCCATGAAAGATTTTCAAAATAAAAGTTTGAGGCTTAAAATGAGTAAGTTTGACTTTTCTAGAAAATTCACTCTGCAAGAACACTTCATTTGCCAAAGATGCAAAACCAAAAGGAAGCATTGCTGTTTATGCTAATATCTACATATATTATATATGTAGATATCAAAGTTAATAATCATAATAATAGCTAGCATTGGAAAATGACAAATGCTGGGTATGGAAAAATTGGGACACTAATGCACTGCTAGTGGAGTTGAAAACCGGTCAAACAATTCTATAGAGCAATTTGGAACTATGCCCAGAGGACAATCAATCTGTACATACCCTTTGATCCAGCTACTAGGTCTGTATCCCAAAGAGATCAAAGGAAAAGACCTATATGTACAAAAATATTTATAGCAGCTCTTTTTGTGGTGGCAAAAAAATGGAAATTGAGGGAATGCCCATCAATTGGGGAGTGGCTGAACAAGTTGTGATATATGAATTTAATTGAATACTATTGTACTATTAGAAAGGATGAGCTGGCAGATTTCAGAAAAACCTGGAAAGACATACATGAACTGATGCTGAGTGAAATATCAGAACCAGGAGAACACTGTACATAGTAACAGTAATATTGCAACAATGAACAACTAACTGTGAGTGACTTAACTATTCTCAGCAATACAAGACACTTCCAAAACACTTATGATGAAAAATGCTACCTACCTCAAGAGAAAGAACTGATTAAGTCTGAATACAAATTGAAGCATCATTTTTAAAACTTTATTATTCTTGGGGTTGGGGGGGGCTGTGTTCTCTATTGCAATATGGCTAATATGGAAGTGTTTCTATATTACTGCACCATATAATTTATATCAGATTGCTTGCCTTCTCAAGGAGGGGGGAGGGAGGAAGAGAATTTGGAACTCAAATTTTTTTCTTCTTTCTTTTTTTTTTTTTAGTGAGGCAATTGGGGTTAAGTGACTTGCCCAGGGTCACACAGCTAGTAAGTGTTAAGTGTTTGAGGCTGGATTTGAACTCAGGTACTCCTGACTCCAGAGCCGGTGCTCTATCCACTGCGCCATCTAGCTGCCCCGGAACTCAAATTTTTAAGAAATGAATGATTGGTTTTGGTTTTTGTGGGGCAGTGAGGGTTAAATGACTTGCCCAGGGTCACACAGCTGGTAAATGTCAAATGTCTGAGGCCGGATTTGAATTCAGGTCCTCCTTAATCCAAGGCCGGTGCTTTTATCCACTGTACCACCCAGCTGCCCCCAAGAAATGAATGTTAAACATGTTTGCTTACATGTAATTGAGAAAAAATTAATAAAATATTAAAAAAAAAGAAGTGGCTTGAAACCATTTAGAAAATCAAAGCAAAATAAAAGCTAGCTTTAAGGTTTGCAAAGCACTTTAGGTATATCAGCTTCCCTAATTCTCAAGCCTAGGAGGCAGGTGTTATTAGTGTTCCCATTTTATAGACGAGGAAACTGAGGCTTGTCCAAGGTCATACAACTACTAAATATCTGAGGCAGGATTTGATTTCGGGTCTTCCCAACTCCCCAGTTCACCACTCTATCCACTGTGCCAACTAACAAATCACTTCTTGATTACAGGCTGCTTTTTCTATGCCTCTGGCTCAACTCCATGAACTTGAAGAATGAACACTCTCACCATATGCTAAATGAACTCCTGTCAGCACACCTGAGCCACTGGTGGAAGTGATGTTTTGTACAGGTTGGCCTGACAGCAGCTCGTGTGGATCATCCCCCTACCCCGCTCCCAATCCTGAGTTATTTCAGCATCCCTGTGATCTCATTTCTGCTAAGTCTAAGCATGATGGTCAGAAGGAAAAAAACAACATCTGAGTAATTGGTTCCCAGGCACTTTACCAACTTCTATCACTTTTCAGTGTGTTTTATCTGGGTAAATAATAACCTGATATGTAACACCTGATAAGTGAAACAAAAATGGAAAATGTTTTAGAGGGTTTTCTTTTAATGTCTTTAGACTACTTTGAATGTATGAAAATTTTACATCAGAGTTTTTATTACTGTTGATTGCTGAACTGACAAGGGGAAAAAAATCTGAACTGGCACATTAATGAAATGTGATTTTTTTAAGTACTATTTTTTAAGAACAAAGATGAAAACAAATTAAATGGTAAAAGAACTGCTCTGACTTAACTCTTTGAGGCTTGGGTGCTAATTCCAGACACATCTTTTTTCTACTTTTTCTGATTTCCTACCTGACTGCAAGTATTAGCATCAATTCTCAGAAACAGACAGGAGCCAGTGCCTCTGATTCTGTCTATCCATAAATGACCACCTGTCCCCCGCCCCCTTGAAATAAATCTGGGTTTCACAACCACTCACAGAATGAATCTAACCCAGAATCCCCTAATTATTAGAAGGAGAGAGTTCATTATATAATTTCTCTTTAGGATGGGATGTGGGATGGCAAATAAACTGAGATTCAGGAAGAACTGGGTTTGAATCTTCCATCAGACGCATTAATTATTTGATCTTAGTCAAGTCCTCAGTTTTCCCATCTACAAAATGGGAAGAGTTATAACCCTGGCCTCATGGGTTTGTT
This sequence comes from Dromiciops gliroides, assembly GCF_019393635.1. NCBI lineage: Eukaryota > Metazoa > Chordata > Mammalia > Microbiotheria > Microbiotheriidae > Dromiciops > Dromiciops gliroides. The sequence goes on along the minus strand of NC_057862.1, from coordinate 55,715,138 downwards.
ATGAGGACCAAATGAGATGACGTATATGTGAAGTGCTCTATTAATCTTAAAATGCTACATAAATGTAAGATTATTATTATTGCCTAGGTAACTCAAGGATCTATGACCCCACTGATTTGTAAGCTGACTCCAATAATGCAGCTTGTAGTCCCTCTGGTGTCAGTGATGTCCATGTCTTCTCCATGTCTTCCCATACGGTCATTACCAGAAATCCATCCAATACTCTTTAGACCTTCCTCACTTTCTCCTGATGCTGTGAGAGCACCAGTAGAAGAAATCAACTGTGTACCCATCATCTGTGGCCCTCACCAGGAGACCAGCCCATCTTCTCTTCCCATCATGGAATTACCTGGGATACAGTTTCAGGATTACCCCATGGCCCTCACAAGTGTTCTGCATCTAGAGACAAATATTAGGGTTTTGTTTTGTTTTGGTGAGGCAATTGGGGTTAAGTGACTTGCCCAGGGTCACACAGCTAGTAAGTGTTAAGTGTCTGAGGCTGGATTTGAACTCAGGTACTCCTGACTCCAGGGCCGGTGCTCCATCCACTGTGCCATCTAGCTGCCCCGACAAATATTAGTTTAACAAACATCTTCATCCTCTCCTACCTGGAAGAGGCAAGAGCCTCCTAATTGGTCTCCTGGCCTAGAGGCAGCAAGGTAGTACAGTGGATAGAGTGCTAGGCCTGGAGTCAGGAAGATATGAGTTCAAATCTATCCTCACACATTTATTAGCTGTGTGACCCTGCTCAAGGCACATACCCTCTTTTCGCCTCAGTTTCCTCATTATAAAATGAGGACAGGGGCAGCTAGGTGGCACAGTGGATAGAGCACTGGCCCTGGATTCAGGAAGACCTGAGTTCAAATCCAGCCTCAGACACTTAACACTTACTAGCTGTGTGACTCTGGGCAAGTTACTTAACCCCAATTGCCTCACCAAAAACAAACAAAAAACCACCAGAAAGCACAGAAATAAATATCTTTTAAAAAATAAAATGAGGACAGCCCCTTCCTCCCAAGGTTGTTGGAAGGATCAAATGAGATAATATTCGTAAAGTGCTTAGCACAGTGTTTGGCACATAGCAGGTGTTCGATAAAAGCTGGATTCTCATATCAGCTTCTACATTCAATCTGTCACGATATGTTGTTTTGGTTGAAGTAGATGAAGAATATACAGGTAAATAATGTCAGCATTATTATGAAAACAATTTTGACCTCATAGGTGGCTTCCTGAAAGGGTCTTGGGGGACTCCCAAGAGTTTGCAGGTCACACTTTAAGAACTTCTGATCTAGTTCAACCGACACCTAAGAATCTATACTATTCAAAGTAAAGACAACAGTTATGTAGTCATTCAGTTGTTTTCAATCGTGTCTGACTCTTCGTGTACCCACTTGGGGTTTTCTTGGTAAGGATAATAGATTGGTTTGCCAGTTCCTTCTATAGCTCATTTTACAGATGAGGAAACTGAGTCAAACAGGGTTAAGTGACTTGCCCAGGGTCACACAGCTAATAAGTATTTGAGAGCACATTTGAACCCAGGAAGATGAGTCTTCCTGACTCTAGGCTTGGCACTCTATCCACTGTGCCATCTAGGTGCCCACCAATTATCTCTTGATGATTTAATCTACTGTCTCTTCTTAGTCATTATCCTTCTTAATTTCCATAAAATTGATGATAATGTTGATAATCTACTAATCCTGGTTACTTTCTCTTTCATTGATTTCTGCTCTTTTCTGATACTCCCCTTACCTGTCTGACCACTGGTCTCCATCTTCATCATCTGTATCAAAAGCATCCTCTCCCTAAATGTAGGCATTCCCAAAGACTCCATCCTTGGTGTCCTCTCTCTCCCTCTCTCCCTCCCTCCTTCTCTCTCTCTCTCTCTCTCTCTCTCTCTCTCTCTCTCTCTCTCTCTCTCTCTCTCTCTCTCTCTCTCTCTCTCTCTCTCTCTCTCTCCACTCTCCTTGACACTGGCAATCTAAGCATCTCCCATATCTCTATGCTGATGACACCCTGATCTAGTCTCTCCCCTAAGTCTAAGTCCTGTGTGGTCATCTGCCTGTCAGACATTTCCATAGGCAATTCAAATTAAATTATTATATTTCTTCCAAACTCATCCTTCCTCCAAACTTCCCCATTTATATTGTTGGCACTACCATCCCTCTGGTCAGCCAGGTTCACAACCTTGAAGATATCTTTGACCCTTCCCACTCCCTCACAGCCCCTATATTCAATCATTCTCTAAGTCTTTTTGGTTCTAAGGACTGAAATCAATGATACCATGATGTTGATGAAATACAGAATTTCCATTTCAAACCTTGTCAAATTCACCTCCTTAAAATTTTTCTGTTACTCAATTATTGCTTCTAGAACAAATTACCAACTATTTAGAAACTAAAAACCTTCTCCTTAACCCCTACACTCCTTCAGGTTTCCCCCCAAAAAAAGACCTAACTGCTTCTTTTGAACACTACACTTGATAGCCAGTTTTCGCTAGTACGGTATCCTCCTAGGGCACCCAATATAGCCTCTAACTTTGGTCTAGTCCATGCTTCAACACCATCATCTTCATCAATCCCATTTAGGTCTCCTGCCAATGAGTCTGTCCACTTCACCACCTTCCCAGAATGAACTGCAGTCTTCAATCTTCCCAGAGAACAGTGGGATATAACAAAAAGGGCACTGAATTGATATCTCAGATTTGATTCTCACTTTGAATCCCAGGTTTGCTTCTGACTGCCTATATGAACTTGGGCAAATTGACTTCCTATTTTGGGACTTCAGTTATGTCTGCCATAAAATGATGCCAATGGTCTCTGAGGTCCCTTCTAGTCATAAATCCTATCGTGTCCTGAACATGCTTCTCTTTGCTTGCCTGTCCCAGGAAGGCCGATATTCTGTTCTGGCCCTGAATCCACCCTGCCTCCCCAGCAAAAGTAATCCTCCCTGCTCCTCCGTCTCTAGCTCAAAATTTCCAGTATAACTGTTTCTTGGACAGAAAACGAAAAACACCAGGCACTTACACAGCCTCAGGCCACCCTGACACAGTGCCTGACTCAGAGCAAATGCACAAATATGATGATTGAACTGATATCCATATACTAGACATCCGGCTTCATTTCTACCTACCTATTCCCAACACCTGTTAGCCTTCCAGCTCTGGTAGGTAGGGAGCATTCCTACCCATCGTAGGTAAATGCCCTTACTAAGGGAACAGATAAACAAATACATCAGGGGTGATGGGGGATTATATGATGTCTAACAGATTTGTGTCTTTTCTCCTGGAACATTTTCACTCTTTTTAGGGGGTGGGGGGCATGGGGTCACATAGCTAGTGTCAAGTGTCTGAGGCCAGATATGAACTCAGGTCCTCCTGAATCCAGGGCCAGTGCTTTATCCACTGCACCACCTAGCTGCTCCCTTGGAACATTTTCATAATGTTAAGTCAGTAAGTTTCTGACTATATGACCATATGATCATATGATCATATGACTATATATATATATATGAGATGCTTTGGAGATTAATTAAGAAAGGTAGTCCAGGGTCCCCACATTTAAGGAACTGTCGGTTTATTATTGTTGCTATTGTTGTTGTTGTTACTGTCAAATTGATATGGCATTTTTAATATTTGCAAAGAGCTTTATATATATTTTCTCATTTGATCCTTGTAACAACCCTGAGAGATAGGTGTTGTTATTATCCTCATATTACAGATAAGGGAACTAAGGCAGATAGCAGTCAAGTAAATTACTTTTGTAGGGTCACACAGGTAGTAAGTGTCTGAGGAAGGATTTGAACTCAGGTCTTCTTGGTTCCAAATCTAATAATATTCTATGCCTTGTACCATCTATCTGCCTCATAGTTTAGATGAAGGTAGGCTTTGATATGTGTACCTCCCTTAGGAGCTAACATAGTCAGTCCATCCTGTATATAGTAGATACTTGATAAATGTTTCCCAAACAAATTGAATGAATGTGGAGATAAAGATTTAGATTTTGAAATAGAAAATGATGAGATGGAATACAATAAAAGCAAATCTAGCCTCAAACAACTACTAACTATGTGACCCTGGGCAAGTCACTTAACCCAGTTTGCCTCAGTTTCCTTGCCTGTAAAATGAGCTGGAGAAGGAAATGCCAAACCACTCCAGTATCTTTTCCAAGAAAACCTCAGATACAGTCATGAGTCGGACATGACTGAAAACTAGTGAACAATAACAAAACAATAAACACACATGGTAGGAACTTAATATTTAAGTAACTTTGTTCAGTTATGTATGGATGTATAAGAATCTAGGAGGGTAGAAGACAGGATGAATCCCAAGCATTTCTTAGGGACCAAGTTTCTTGACCTAGAAATGTATGGAGAGCTCTGAGTAGCCCATAAAGCCACTCAAGAGAGAACCCATTGGTCTTTCCATCTTACCTGCCACAGGCGGCTTAAAATTCAAAACCAGGCAGGGAAGGTGGGGTCTGGTGCCTTGTTTGGCCAATGGGAATCTAAAATCTCCCCTACGGTTGCACTCCTTGCCCATCTTCCATCTCCCTTCCAAGCTGTTTTCAAACTTGGAGCATTCCTCCCACAATGCTGTCCTCTCTCCTGCCTCAGCTCCAAGCCTCTCCAACTCAGCACCCTGTCTATTTGATTAGGACTTAGCCTCTGTTGACAGATTTTATCTTCGGAAATGCCCCTAGCCGTGCCAAAAGGATCAAGTTAAGCAAAGGATTAAACCAACCTGCTCTCATCTAATGCCTTCACACTGGCACCTAGTCCAGAGACGGAGCACAAAGCAAATTCCAAGAAAACGTCCGTCCCTCCACAAATTCATGCCAGAGTAACCCTGGTAATCCCCTCCAGTGAAAGAAGCCGGCATTCAGCACCCAATCCTGACAGCTCTGTGCTTTTAAATGGAAGCTCTCTATTCCTGAAGAGAACACTTACATCTTCTTCAAGAGCCCAAGGAAACAAGATCGGTCCAAAAAAGCATCGCTACAACCTTCTCGGGCCACATGGCAACTTTACCAAGGGGCAGGAATCACTCAGATGATCCTTCCTGCAGGCCTGGGTCAGGATTTTAGAAACTCCTGTAGAGGCATTCTTGCTTCTGTTACCAATGACTCCTGACAAAATAGTTTTCTGTCGGTTCATTCACCTCAACTAACCCCCCCTGATGATAGGGATAGTTTGACGTGGGGTTTTTTGTATGTGTTTGCTTCACAAAATCACAGACAGTGCTCAATAACCATGGAACTGCTCAGCCAAACCTCCCTTTGTTGTCAAAACACAATATGCCTTGACCTTGTGATACTGTGTGTGGTTCTTCTTGCCATACATCAGGACACTAAGATTGCCACTAAAATCCCTAAGGGGAGGAAGCAAATGAGGTGGCCACCTTCTATGAGACACTTATAAGGTTAGCATCCTATAGCTTATAGAGTTATTTTAAAAGTCATATTTTTGTGGTGAGATAACACTCTCGCTAAAGTCCCTCTCAGGGCAACTAGATGTCCAGAGTGCCAGACCTGGAGTCAGGAAGACTCATCTTTCTGAGTTCAAATGTGGCCTCTGACATTTACTAGCTGTGTGACCCTGGGTGAGTCACTTCACCTTGTTTGCCTCAGTTTCCTCATCTGTAAGATGAGCTAGAAAAAGACGTGGTAAACCACTCCAGTAGTTTTGCCAAGAAAACCCCAAATGCGGTCATGAAGAGTCAGACATGATTGAAAAATGACTGAATAACAACAACAAAAGTCCCCCTCTGCTGCTTTATCATAGTATGTAAGTGAACCTAAGTCGGCAAGGTTTATGCCAATGGATCCCACTCTTTGACAGGTCCTTCAAAGTCAGAAAAGATCATGACCTGCCCAGCTAGGTTCAGAGAAGTTCATTACTAGAAGGCCAATCAAAGGTAATGACCTTTTTTTTGGCCAAGATAACTTCTTATAAAATTTCTGGGATAGACCCACATCACAAGGGTTCTATGAAGCCTGAACTTGAACCTCACGGTATTGGCAATAGGGAGCTAATAAAGGGTATGCAAAGCAATTTGCCAACTTTAAAAGTGCTATATAAATGTGACCTATTATTAGTAATATCGTTAGCAATCATCAGTGGAAGGAGTGCCCATACCAATGAACAGTTCAACTCACTCTTCTGATTTCTCTTTCTCCTCCCCAACCACCTTACCCTGCCCCTACTTTCCAGCTCCCCTTGACATTCTGTCTTCCCCATTAGAAAGTCTGCTCCTTGAGAGTAAAGACCATCTTGTTTTATTGTATTTTTATTCTCAGATCTTAGCATAGTGCCTGACTCACAGTCACCACTTAATAAATTCTGTCTATCTATCTTTCAAAGTAATTAAGAAATGACAACCAGACTTTCTGCTTCTATTCAATTCCATTTATGACATGGTCACAGGCAATTGAGCTGTTTCCATTCTTTCCCCCACCCCCAACTCTCTGCTGAAGCAATGAACAAATGTCCTGGGGTCTCTGCCTCCCCTCTACATGGTGTTTTCATGCCCTACCACCACCACAATCACCAGTTCTGGCTGAACTGAGGACCAAGCTTGTGGTACTTGCCCTGGGCAAAAGAATTCAGAGTTATGATTCTGATTCTTAGAGTATCAATCAATCAATCAATCAAGTATCTATTAAGGTTCCTCTTGATTATAAGGGCATATAAAGACAAAAATGAAAATAGTCTCTGACCTCAAGGAGTTTACACTCTCTAAGGATGTTTAAAATGAATCAAAGAATTTTAGAGCTTGAAGGTTATCTAAGCACAGTTAAAGAAATTAAGGTTCAACAGGATTGACTTCCCCAAAGCCATACACCTAGGTATTGGCAGAGCTCATGGGGATCAGACTTTGTTATTCTACAATATTAACTAGCTGAAGATACTACTAGAGAATATTGAGATTTTTGCATTCTGCTCACAGCTGCAAGAAGCAGCTACTCCTCATATTTCAGATGCTACCACACACTCTTGATTAAGCTAGCAGCTCCTCAATTCTCTACTTGTCAATCTAACTTTATGGAAGATGCTTTGATAGTTCTTATCAAGAAAAAGGTTAAACAAGTCAAAAGAGGAATTATAGGAAAAGAAACCATACCTTGCCCCCGACCCTCAGAATATCACTAACTCTTTAAAAAATGTTTTTGAAAATGGAGAATTTTCATAAGCTTTTTCTCCATGGGGTCATGTCAGTAGGTTACCCAAAGTCATGGATTTTTACTTTAACTCTTTCATAATCACCTGAAATTTGGAGACAGACTATACACATCAGAACACCACCAAAAATGTTTTTCATTGCCCAAAGACTTTATGCCTAGGGAAGCACCTCAATGGCTTTACCAAACACTTAATAAGACAGTCTTGCTTTGCCTTCTTTGGGTCAGCTTGAAAGGACACATTGAAAAGCTTGGCTTCTGAAACTCCATCCAAGGTTCTAGATAGAAAGATCACAAGCCTCAAGAAACTGACACACAACTTCCTAAATGTTATGACTTAAAAAAAATAAGGACCAGGGGCAGCTAGGTGGCACAGTGGATAAAGCGCCAGCCCTGGATTCAGGAGGACCTGAGTTCAAATCCGGCCTCAGACACTTGAAACTTACTAGCTGTGTGACCCAGGGCAAGTCACTTAACCCTCATTGCCCTGCAAAAAAAATTAATTAACAATTTTTTTTAAAAAATAAGGACTTAGGTCATTCCCCAATTGAGAAATGATCAAAGGATATGAACAGGCAGTTTTCTGATGAAGAAACCAAAGCTATCTATTCCCATATGAAAAAATGCTCTAAACCACTATTGATTAGAGAGATGCAAATTAAAACAACTCTGAGGTACCACCTGACACCTATCAGATTGGCTAAAATGACAAAAAAGGAAGATAATAAATGTTGGAGAAGCTGTGGGAAAATTGGAACACTAATGCATTGTTGGTGGAGCTGTGAGCTGATCCAACCATTCTGGAGAGCAATTTGGAATTATGCCCAAAGGGCGATAAAGCTGTGCATACCCTTTGACCCAGCAATCCCACTTTTAGGTCTTTTGCCCAAAGAAATCATGGAAGGGGGAAAGGGACCTACATGTACAAAAATATTTATAGCTGCTCTTTATGTGGTAGCAAGCAATTGGAAGTTGAGGGGGTGCCCATCAATTGGGGAATGGCTGGACAAGTTGTGGTATATGAATACAATGGAATACTATTGTGCTGTAAGAAATGATGAGCAGGAAGAGTTCAGAGAAACCTGGAGGGTCTTACGTGAGCTGATGATGAGTGAGATGAGCAGAACCAGAAGAACATTGTACACAGTATCATCAACATTGAGTGTTGACCTACTGTGATGGACTATATTCTTCTCACCAATGCAATGGTACAGAAGAGTTCCAGGGAACTCATGATAGAAGAGGATCTCCAAATCCAAGAAAAAAAAAAGAAAGAAAGAACTGTGGAGTATAGATGCTGATTGAACCATATTATTTCTTTTGTTTTGGGTGCTGTTGTTTTTTTTTTTTTCTTTCTATTTTGAGGCTTTGCATCACTGCTCTGATTCTTTCTCTTGTAACAGGATTAATGCAGAAATAGGATTAATGTTATTATGTGTATATATATGTGTGTGTGTATATATATCTATATCTATATCTATATGTATAGAGATATATAGATATAACCTATATCAGATTACCTGCTGTCTAGGGGAGGGGGGAGGGAGGGGTGGGAGGGAGAAAAATCTGAAATTGTAAAGCATGTATAAACAAAAGTTGAGAACTATCTTTACATGTAATGGAAAAAATAAAATACCTCATACATTAAAAAAAAAGTAAAAAAAAAATAAATAAGGACTTAGGGAGCAGCTAGGTGGTACAGTGGATAGAGCACTGGCCCTGGAGTCAGGAGTACCTGAGTTCAAATCCGGCCTCAGACACTTAACACGTACTAGCTGAGTGACCCTGGGAAAGTCACTTAACCCCAATTGCCTCACTAAAAAAAATAAATAAATAAAAAATAAGGACTTAGGAAAAACAGGTGGACAGAATGAGATATGATGAGTCAGCAGACCCAGTGGTAAAGTCAGGCATGTTGGCTCAAGGTCCAGCCCTAACCCCAGCAGAGGACCTTGGGGGACAAAGCCACCAAGCCAGCAACTATTGCAGACATTGAAAAACTCTGTAACGTTGAATCAATGCCAAGAGATCTTGACTAACCCAAAGTCCAGTCCTCCATGTTTGTTTACTTGGTTTTTATAACTGATCATTCTTTCCTTTTGACTCAAAACAACCAACAGCCAATGTTTAAGTATCTACAATGTGTGAGGCACCAGGGATAATTCCAAAAATGAGTCCCTACCCTCGAGAAGCTTACATTCTGTTGGGATAAACATGTTCATAGCTAAGTATATACAAAACAGACAAAGTAAATTAAATATAATTTTAAAGAGAGGGACTAGCAATTGGGGGTGGGGGAGCTTACAGGAGTAGGTGGTGCTTGAAGGAAATTCTGAGGATTCTCATAGGTGGCGAGAGAGCATTCTAGGCATGGAGAAACTGCCTGCACAAAAGAACCAATATAGTGCATCATTATCAATCCTAAAATATCAGGTCTTAAATTTCTTTAGCCTCTTGCTCTTTTGAGAGCTCAAACAAAGCCTGTTTATAAATCGACATGTCTTCCTGCCATCCCTCTGAAGAGGGCAGAAGCAGCTAGCTGGTAGTGCAGTAGACCCAGAATCAGGAAGAGCCAATATTAAATCCAGCCTCAGACACTTCCTAGTTGTGTGAGTCTGGACAAGTCACTTAATCTGTTTGCCTCAGTTTCCTCAACTGTAAAATGGGGATAATAATAGCACCTATCTCACAGGGTTGTTGTGAAGATCAGATGAGATATTTGTACAAAGTACTTAGTATACACAGGACCTGACACCGAGCAGATGCTATGTAAATGTTTATTATCCTTCCCCCTTCCCTTTCCTAAGGAACGAAGAGAGGTCAGCTTTATGCTGGGGAATAAAGGAGAGCCTATTATTTTTCTATGCAGGACACATTGTTGTTAACCATCCCAGTAAAGGGGAGGAGTTATTTCCCAAGTCTAGATAATGTAATTAACAAGAAGACGCAGTTCTAAGCACAGTTTATTATATATACATATATATTATATCTATAATATATATACACACACATATATACATATTTATATATTATTTTTATATTTGCATACATATATACACATACATACACACATATACATATACACACACACATTCACAGAGGCATTTTGGTGATTAGAGAAGGGATAAGGAAATCAGTTTCAGTAGGTAACATCTAAAAACAACTGTTCCCCTTAGTGCTTAGGAACTCAGGGAGAAATAAAATGGAAAGCAAGGACACGGAATGAATTTTAAAGGCTCACTCAACCCCAGTTTCTCCACCAAAAAAAAAGGGGGATGAGTATGGATAGTCTGTGTTCTTAGCTTGTTAGAGTTTTTGGAGGGTGGAGGAGACAGTTAATAAAATAGTAGAAAAAGGTGACCCAACCAAGTAGACATAAATTTAGCTGGCCGATCAAGATAAGGTTCCTTGTATGAGGCTACTGAGGAAAATAAATCACTGTGTGGTAAAAGGGGACAGACTTGTTGTGAATTAATAATAGGTCAATGACCAGATCAGACGGGGCAAATCGCTCTCTCTTCTAAGTTAATAAACGCAATGTGTAAATCGAAGTCAGGCTTCCCAGCTGGATTCAAACTTAGCATTCAGTCAGCCCTGCTCCATTTTAAAATCAGAAGTCTACAAAGGCCCATGAAGAAAGATGAATATATATCAGTGTTACCCCCAAAAAGAACCATATGCTTTTCCCCCAAGGCCCATTACCGAGTGACACAGAATAGTGATCTAATTGTTAGCCGCCCTGGGGACCTCACAAAGAAGAGAAGAGAATTGGGAAGTGGAATGTTTGTAATCAACCGACAAACATTTATTGAGCAGATGAATGATATTGGGGAGCTAAAGAGGAAGTATAGAAAGAATATGATATAATTCCTGCCTTCAAGGATCTTAAAGCCCACAGTACAGAGAAGAAAATAAGGGATAATATTCAGCATATACAAATGGATATGTAGCCTCATCAATGTGCCCATCATTGCAGATCAGAATCCATCCATGCTTTTGCCACTCATCCATATTCATACAAGATGGTTTCATTGTGAGCTGGAATGGTGAGGGAGAGCTTCAAGAAGTAGGACTTAAACTGAACCTTGGGTGATAATGAGGTAAGATTCCAATAGGCGGAGAGTCAAGGGGAAAGACATTACAAGGAAAGAAAGTGATATGGAATCCATAGCAAGTATTTATTTATGCCTCACATGCTGGTGAACACAGAAAAGAGGATCAATAAATGCTTGCTGATCCATCCCTGGATTGATTTACTAGCCTGGCATCCATATTTATGTGGGCTCTGGCAATTGCTATAATCTCCCACCAAAAACTACCTGTTGCTTTTGAAAAAGCCTTCCCACTGGTGGTGCATGAGTAGAAGCAATTTTGTCCCTAGGAGAGTCCTAAAGATAGAAAAGAAAATAAAAACATAGCAGAGTCTATGACCCACAAATTCTTTTGGCCAGAACAGAGCCGTCAGTGCTTATGAGACATGAACCTAAACACAAAGTATTGGAGTAACCTTTCACCTCTTCATCTATTCCAGCCTGTTGCCCAGTGGAGTGATACCTTGGACAGCATTTCTGACAAATGGTCATTACATTTCTGTTTGAACACTCCAAGAAGAAGCCTGTTTCACTGTGGGGCAAGGATGGTTGGTTGTTGTCCTTTGAGCTTGAAGAGGACCAAAATGACATCACTATGTCGAGGTCAAGGTACAGTGTGTCCGACTGTGGCTGATCCGACCAAAATGAGCTCAGAAGGCTCTACCACAGGTCAGGCACAAATAGACCATGTGAACATTTGGAATGGAAATGTCTCTAAACTTGGGCATCTAACGTTTCTTTTTATCTCCTTCTGCTCAGTGACAATCCTTGGAGAATCCTTTTTTATGCTGACCCAGAATCTGCCTCCTCAGGATGTCAGTTCAACAAACATTTACTAATTTCTACCTACTGTTACTTGTTCTACCTCCCAAAGAACCCTGAAGAAATTGATTCCCTTTTGCATATGACAGTTCTCCAAATATTACATGCCAGCTGTCATGTTCCCTTCCCCCACTGAAGTCTTCTCTTCTCCAAACTCCAGCTCTCTCTAGTTACCTTCAACAGCTCCTAAGATCCCTTAGCTTTGAGTCCCTTTACAAACTTGGTCTCTCTCCACTCCAATCTGTCCATGACTTTCTCCATACTATATATGTGGCATAATAAAGAATAACTGTGATTACTTGAGATCTGGACAATACATTTTTATTAATAAAGCTTCAAAGTCTTTACTTTTTTAAGCATACTACGAGAAAGGTATGGGCTATGTGGTGAAAAAAATGCCAAACTTGGAATCAAGAAGCCGAAAAGGCTTGGGTCTGAATCCCTCCTTGGATACCTATTAGCTCTGTGACCATGGGCAAGTCACATGGCATCTATAGACCTGAATTTCCCCCTCTGCAAAATAAGGGAGCAGCAGCAAAACACTTTTGTAGTCCTTTTCAGTTTCTTTTTTTTTGTGAGGCAATTGGGGTTAAGTGACTTGCCCAGGGTCACACAGCTAGTAAGTGTTAAGTGTCTGAGGCTGGATCTGAACTCAGGTCCTCCTGAATCCAGGACCAGTGCTCTATCCACTGTGTCACCTGGCTGCCCCTCCTTTTCAGTTCTAAATTCATCTCCTCATCCCTGCCTCTTGGCTTCCATGATTTCCTTCAAGAACCCAGCAAAAAGCCTACCTTCTACAAGAAGCCTTTCCTGGTCCTTCTCAATGCCAGAGCCTTATTTCCCTGCTTGTTTGTGCACAACTGTTTTCATGTTGTTTCATTAGACTGTGAGCATCTAGAGAGCAGAAACTGTCTTTTCCTTTTCTTTGTTTTGCTTTGGTTTTTGTTTTTTAGTGAGGTAATTGGGGTTAAGTGACTTGCCCAGAGTCACACAGCTAGTAAAGTGTCAAGTGTCTGAGGTCGTATTTGAACTCAGGTCCTCCTGAATCCAGGGCCGGTGCTCTATCCACTGCACCACCTAGCTGCCCCTTTCCCTTTCTTTGAATCCCTCAAACTTAACACAGTGTTGGGCTCCACTCCAAATGTTCACATGATCTATTTGTGCCCGACCTGTGGTAGAGCCTTCTGAGCTTGTATTGGTCTAATCAGTTACGTATGGATATGCTGTACCTAAACCCCAACATAGTGATGTCATTTTGGTAATCTTCGAAGGACAACAACAGTGTCAAGCATATAGTAGCTTCTTCATAAATGCTTATTGACTAACTAAATCTATGCTTTTGCGATCTGTAAAATGGGGATAATCGGGCATAGAATGCCTTCACAGGATTGCTAACAGGACAAAGGAGACAATGTATGGAAGGCCCTTTGCTCACCTTAAAGTGCTAGGTAGCTGTAAGTCTTTATTACTGCTCTCATGATTGGTTCCTGTTGAGCCCTACATATCATTTACATGTACAACAGCTGATGGGCCAAAAGCCAAGCACTATGTCAGAAACCTTTTGCACCTTCTGGCCCATCCCTGGATCTTTTCAGTACAGTCTATACATCAGGACCACAAAGGGATATTACAAGTTTCAATAACTTGAAAATCTATATAAATCAATCCTGACACTTGGTGGGGATTGGCATCCCAAATCAGGGAAGAATAAAGGGCCAGAGAGATTAGTCCCTGGATCTACCATACCAGCCACAATCACAGCAAAATTTTTCCTCCCGGCTCTCAAAGCAAATTCCTTTTGACAATGTAGCAGGTTGTACTTAGGGTACTGGGAGATGAAAAGTCAGGGGTGGATGACTGTTCTTCCAAAGACTCTTGGGGCTGCTTCCTCTTTGCCAAGTGCCCTACCCTCTTAATTAGACTTTTATCTCTGTATTTATAAATCATTTCAAACAACCTCTAGGTGTTTGGATTCCTACCCATCCTCAAAAACTCACCCAAGTTCAATGTGTAGCCAACTCATGAGCTGAATGTGGCCTTCTTGACACAGCCCGGCTGATACTTAACTTTTTTTTTTGTGGGGCAACGGGGGTTAAGTGACTTGCCCAGGATCACACAGCTACTAAGTGTCAAGTATCTGAGGCCGGATTTGAACTCAAGTACTCCTGAATCCAGGGCTGGTACTTTATCCACTGAGCCACCTAGCTGCCCCCTGATACTTAACTTTAAAAAAAAAAAAGGTTTGGTTTTGTTTTGGTCTTTGGATTTTTACTAGCATACATCAAGTAATCCAGTAGCAAGGGGCAGCTAGGTGGCGCGGTGGATAGAGCACCGGCCCTGGAGTCAGGAGGACCTGAGTTCAAATCCGGCCTCAGACACTTAACACTTACTAGCTGTGTGACCCTGGGCAAGTCACTTAACCTCAATTGCCTCGCCAAAAAAAAAAAAAAAAAAAAAAAGTAATCCAGTAGCAGAAGTTAACCATCCAAGATTTCTGACTATCTTTCCAAAGCTGAAAAATGCTGGAATAGACCTGGATCTGTAAAAGTAAATCCTCGTTCATAAAAATCACCAACTTCAAGACTATGGTCCACCAATAGAGGATCATATATTTAGAGCTTGAAGGGACCTTAGCAGTCATCAAATCCTACCTCCATGTTCTACAAATGAAAGAGGTTAAGTCCAAGGTTAGACAGATATGAATTAGCAAACCTGGGCTCTGACTCCAGATCAATTGCTCTTCTTTCTATAATACACCCCTTTTCAGTCACGCAGACATGGAGTCAGAACTGAGAACTCCCCATCTAGAACCATTTCTGGAGAACAATTGCACCTGTCGCATACCAGCATTCTCGCCGACTTGATCAAAGTTAATCAGTGACTGACACTGAGACTCTGAGTGTGCACTTTGGTACAAATTAAATTCTATTCAACTGGCTTGGGATGACTTTTGTACCATTGCTAAAAATGAAAATAATTCCATTTGTGAATAATGAGCTACACTTCACCATAATCGTTAATAAAAAATTCATGTGTCCCAAACACACACAAATATCTGACAGCATGGTCCACCACAGGAAAAAAAATATACTTGGATACCCAGCACTAAGTCCTAGAGAGGCAATGTGGTACAATGGAAATCACATTAGATTTGGAATCTTGGGGCCTGAGTTCCAATACCAACTCCTGTACTACTTTTTGTTGTTGTTATTCAGTTGTTTCAGTTATATCTGACTTTTCATGACCCCATTTGGAGTTTTCTTGGCAAAGATACTGAAGTGGCTTTCCATTTCCTTCTCCAGCTCATTTTACAGATGAGGAAACTGAGGCAAACAGGGTGAAGTGACTTACCCAGGGTCACACAGCTAGTAAGTATCTGAGGCTGGGTTTTTAACTCAAGGAAGAAAAATCTCCCTGATTCAGGCCCAGCACTCTATCCACTGTCTGCAAGGTCTTTAGGCCTCAGTTGTCTCATTTATAGAATGACAGAGTTGGATTAGATAATTTCTGAGGTCCTATTCACCTCTAAATCCTCTGACCATCTATTATGTCCACCCTAAGTCACCTGCTGTCTGTGTTATCCTGGGCAAGTCCTGTAGGTTTCTAGTGCCCCCCAAACACCTTTGGAAGTCCAGTGAAATCTGTGGACCCTTCTGAGAATGATGTTTTTACAAAGGAAATCAACTGGGGCGGCTAGGTGGCGCAGTGGATAAAGCACCGGCCCTGGATTCAGGAGTACCTGAGTTCAAATCCAGCCTCAGACACTTAACACGTACTAGCTGTGTGACCCTGGGCAAGTCACTTAACCCCAATTGCCTCACTAAAAAATTAAAAAAACAACAACAACAAAGGAAATCAACTAAATGTAGGTATCAAAAAATTGTTTAACAGGTGAACAGATTGACATGTTAAGAACTCCTGCTCTAAAACAATTTGCAGAACAGAGGATCTACATCAGAAAAATTAATTTCTTAAACCAATGAAACCACAGGTCTGGACAAAAATAAGAATTTACTCTCCACTGATCTCCCCTCCCCTCCATACATCAATAACATTTATAATCAATGTCACTTCAATTTAAACACTTAGTTTTCTTTGTTTCCTGTTTGTGTAGCATCCCAAACCATATTTAAGGTACTTGAGTTTAGGGACCTGTCTGACATTTCTCTTCTCTCTCCCTACAGTACCTAATTTAGTGCTGAGCATACATGAGGTACTCAATAAATGGTTGACAGGAGAAAAGGCGTGTTTGCCACTAACTCTAAGAAAGTAGCTAAGGAAGAAGATGTCCTATCACTATTGGAGTCATTCCAGGACCCAACTCAGAAATCACCAATATAGTAGCCCTGTACAGGCCTGGAACCAGTGGGAGACAAGGCTCCTGAGGTGCTCTTCCCTAGCATACTGGTAACGAACAACAGTAACTTCCCCTTTTATGGTGGAGTTGTGGAAAGCTCCCTCAAATCTTCCCTGGATAAGCCAGCAGAAAGTTGGCCCCAAAAAGGGAGGGGGTGGGAGAGGAGGGAGGAAGGGTTCAGCTGAGACTGCCAACTCTTTACTCGTTCCTACCCAGGAAAAGTCAATACCCGGCACTCTCTTTTCATCGCTAAAGGTTAATCTGCAAAAATATTAAATGCCGTTCCTACTCCACGGAAGAGAATTTGGAAAAGTTCACAACGTGGCGGGACCAAACCCAAAATAACTCTGTTAATTACCCGTTAAGGAGTCCTGACAGCCAACCTCTAGAGAAGCATTTGTCCTCACGGTGTTTTTTAAAAAACATACCATCTTTCACCACGCCATTTAGACTTTCCACAAAGATACAGCGTGATTAATGTAGGAAAAATAAATATTAAAAGCATTACTAGGGGCCAAATTAAGAAGAACACTTGATAAAATGGGCCCTCTTCTTGTGAGTAATTTGAAAGAATAACTGTTTTTCATTACAACTTCAGCTCCCAGCAGGTCATACATAAACCAGGCCAGCTGCAGTTCAAACAAAGGTCCAACGGGGACCAGCTCAAGGTGTGGATAAATCACAGTCATAATGCAAGGACCAGGTTTCCCTCTTCTCTCCCCCACCCTTTAATAAATTGGGGTTGACCTGAAACTCCTAGAAAGTTAATTTATAACAGCCAAATTTATTTTTTCCCCACATCATAACTTGCCTTCCTTTTTTTTTTGAAAAATTTAAACCATTATGACAAATGGAGATTTATTATATACCATAAACACATGTGCCTGGAACTCCGGTATTTAGTCCAGATATTCCAAAAGGCAGTAAGCTTTTAGTGGAGTCAAGGAATGCCATGTGATGTGTCTGATAAAGATGAAACACACACACACACACACACACACATGCTGCAGCCCTAACCACAGTGGAACGTGGGCATAGCAAGTAGTCAATGATTCCTGGGTATGGGGATGAGCATCAGGAATTAAAGGATGACTCCCACCATATGGTCAAGGGTTCCTGCACATCTGGGCCAAATATTCACCAAAGGTCAGGCCTTTCAAGCTGCCCAGAAACAACCAGAACATCTAATGAATGGGGAACAAAGAGAACCATCCCTCCCAGCTTCTTTTGCCCACCCACTCCTGCTACTTTCTCCTTATCTCTTCCTGAAGTAATAGTAAAAGTGATGGTTGGGGCAGCTAGGTGGTGAAGTGGATAGAGCACCGGCCCTGGAGTCAGGAGTACCTGAGTTCAAATCCAGCCTCAGACACTTAACACTTACTAGCTGTGTGACCCTGGGCAAGTCACTTAACCCCAATTGCCTCACTGAAAAAAAAAAGGGATGGGTTTGGGGTTTTTTTGGTAATCAGCCACATAGACCCTGCACTATCTTGGGGAATTAACAATAAATAAACAAGGACATGGAGAAGGTGAGAGGCATGGTAGAAGAAGGAACCAATCCTGAAGTCAGGCAGTCCTGGATTCAAATTTCACCTTTGACATATATTAGCTGTAGGACCCGGAGCAAACTACTTAACTTCCCAAGTGCTTGAGGAGCTCTTGGTAGAAAGAGTTTACTCACCAATGAAATACACTCTTCTGTTGGAAGAGGTAGGAGATCATTGCATCACAACACATCAGTAGGCTAAACAGGGACTCCAACTCTTGGCTTCTCTCCCCACCTCCCTTCACTTGCACGTCTCGAAATTTTTTCTACCACCTCCAAATTCTTGTACTTCACTACCAAGCATTAGATGACCCAGGCCCCATATTGTTCTCTAGTGGGCTCACACCTGTAGTTTCCATCTTGCTAACTAGAAGCAAGCTCTTCAGGGGCAAGCATACCTCAATCTTTCATTTTTCACAGTGGTGGACCCAGACTAAACTCTTGAATTGTTGTCTTCTTCTAGACTTTGTATTTCATAAAAGAAGACATTAGAGCTAGCTCATTAGGGGCCATGGAGGAATGAAGGAATACACTCTTCTGCAGGTTCTCAGGGCTACAAAGAGTTCATCCCAAAGTCTTACCAAGCTCCAAATTCCATCGTGAAGCACTGGAAACCAAGCACTCCATGACCATTCCCACCACCACCTATACCCTCAAAGAACTAAAGAATGTCAGAGTTAGAAGGGACCTCACAATGAAAAGATGAGGGAGCCAAAAGCACTAAAGAAGCATTTCCTTTTGTTCCAGGCAGGGGAATCCAAACTCCCTCACCAGTGGGTCTCTTAACCATCAGATATCACCTGGAATATGGCAACAATGCAGGAAGTTCAGCCAAGTAGCTTCCTTTCTTTCCCTACTGCTGAAGGAGTGCAAATGCCACCAGCAACAACATTTTTTTTAATCAAACAATCTTTTTCAATCATTATTTTAATTTTTTTCACATCCTCTATATTTTGGCGTTCCAGGGTACTTCTGGCTCTTCTCCTGTGGTATGGCCTCCAGTCCCTTTGCCATCTTATTCATCCTCCAGGGTGAGGAAAGAACAGGGACAATGCTCTAGGTCATAAATGCCCTTCCTATAAGGCCTGGGAATGAACAGAGCCTCCCAGCTATTGTCTGGCAAGGACAGAGTACTGTCTAAATAGTAGCTCTATCACTCTGGATACTGGAAAGCCTAAAATTACCTTAGTTCCTTCAGCTGCCGTATCACACTGTTGACTCATATTGAACTTGGTGTCCACTAAACCTCTAGATATTTTTCACATAAAGTGTTGTCTTATCACACCTCTACCATCCTGCATTGCTAAAGACTTTTTTGGGGGCTGCTTCCCCAAGACTATGGATGATAATCAGGCCGGATTCCCATAGAGAAACATTATTTATAAACAATAAGGACATGAATATCTGTCATTCTATGCCATTCTAGAATCCTGGGGTCTCAGCATCATGTTTTGATATAGAATGTTTCTCTAGTTCAAATATTTTAATTTTGTTTTACCAACTAGACTTCCAGTCTAGACGAGGTACTCAACCTTTTTTCGTTTCATGGACTCTTCGACAACCTGGTAAAGCCTGAGAATTCCTTCTCTGAACAGTGGTTTTAAATACTTAAAATAAAATACACGGGGTGGGGTGGGGGGAGGAGGTTGTTGCAGCTAGGTGGTGCAATGGATAAAGCACCAGCCCTGGATTCAGGAAGACCTGAGTTCAAATTAGGCCTCAGACTCTTGACACTTACTAACTGTGTGACTTTGAGCAAGTCACTTAACCCTCATTGCCCCCACCAAAATAAATAAATAAAATACACAGGATTTCTTTTTTATTTTAAAAATAAAATTATATTTTTATTTTCAAAAAATGAACTCACCAGCCCCATGTCATGAACCCCTGGTCTAGATCATGAGCAATTTCTCTTTCACCACCAGAAGCATAGTGGAGGGTACTATTTAACACACCCCAGCTCTCTAACTGGAATTCCAAATTCCTTTAGACCTGATCAATGTACTGGTTTATTTTGTTTGGCTATATTTATCTGTTATAAGGGAAGGTTCTACTGTGGGGGTAAAAGAAGGGAAGAAGTCAGTGGCAATTTATAATTCAAAAAAAGATTATCAATAAAACACTTTTTAAAACTCCAAATTAATTCCTATAAAAATATTATAAGTATTTTTTATAAATGGCAGATTCCCAGACTAGCCCACAAAGTCTATTTAATCCAGCATAGAGCTAAAGTAGTATTATTTTAATAAACAGTAAACCTAATAATCATTTATGATGTGATTCTTAATGGGAAAATTTGTTCCTAGTTCCAAAAACCAAGTTAGGAATGAATTTTTGAAACATATGTCAGTTGTAACTTGGGGACGGTCTAGGTAATAGCCATAGTTGATTTTTTTTTCACTCTACTGCCTCCCCCCAAACGGATCACATTAGAGTAAATCCTAATTGCTAGGCAAAGAGTTACATTCCTCCCCCACACACTGACACCCCTCTTTGCCAATCCATATGCATAGATATACTCCATTCTCTTTCCTTTTCTACAGTTAATCTTGTGATCTGAGCTTCCAAGGCGCCTTCCTTACACAGTCCTTTTTGAAGTTGGTTCCTGGTGTGAAACTGTGTTTGGACAGTGGTGGGGTGGGGCAATTTAAATATGCCAGAGAAACCAGTCCACCCATGGGGAAACACATAGAGGGGACCCTGTATAAGTAAGTATTAGTAAGTTTCTGCCACTAAAGGGAGTAGAAATCTAGAGGAACTATAGATCACCAAGGACATTTTGGCTTACCATCATATTTTATAGACAAAATTACATCCCAGAAAGGGAAAAAAGGAGAGTGGAGAAAGGAGGTGTGTAGGGAGAAAAGCCACATTCAAGTTTTGAAATATATCAATGCCCAGAAATAACAGAGGGGGAAAAATAAAGAAAAACCTTTGGAGAGTTTAAAAAAATATGAAATAAAACATCTATCTTATTTCAGAATATTGGAGTAAATAATATTTCCGATGTCCCCACAGAGAATCAAGTCCATCCAGAGAAACAAATAACAAAATATGCACAAGTTAATACTAGGCTAGCAAATTAGTCCAAGTGCACAGAGAGATTCGAAAATCAGATGAGGGCTTGGTTCTGAAATGGGATTACTCTTACCACTCCCAATGCCCTAACTGCACAGCACTCTTACTTCTCTTTATTTTTTTGGAAATCATATCCATTATTTTGAAAACATCATTTGAAATCCTAAAGAAAGAATGAAACACAGTATTGTGGTATTCCAAAGTAATATCTCTTGTTTATAACCATATAAATTTCGTCCCCTGGCTCTACAGGGCTTATATAATAGAATAGAGTTATTTTAACAGTGCCCTGTTAAAGAAGCAAAATGTTCAACTCATTTTCTCCAGTGGGAGGGAGGCATGGCCTCACATGAGAGAGGAACATGCCTAAGTTATTACTGCAGGAAAGCCATCTGTCAAAGCCTGCTCATTCTGGCATGGCAAATACCACTGGTGAGATCACAGAGTCAGATTCTGCTTGCAATTACTGGTGAAGGACCTTGGATACAGGCAGCCTGCTATCAATTATTACCCTGGCCTCAGACACTTGGACTTGTCAAGTTCTCCGTGTCTTCTGTTTTGTAACAGTAAGAAAAAGGCTCCTCATGACTGATTCTTGGAAGTTTTTCATGTGTTGTGTCACTCCTCAGTGTCATTAACAATTCAATTAAAATTTCACAGCCCACGTTGGGCAGATGAAGACTGGGTGGGAGGGAGAGGGGGGCCCCCACTGGAGGAGGAGGAGGAGAGATTGCTGAGCGGGTTGCAGCGCTCCAAGACAGATAAAGTGAATCCAATCTTGAAATTTCTTTGACTTCAGAACTCACGCTTTCAAGTGTCTACCATCCGACAGGACACCGTCTATCATCCTGATGAGCTAACGGGTTTGATGTTTGCACCCTGCTAGGGATGTGGGGACAAAGGAGGAATTTCAGGCTGGCTGGAGTCAAAACCCCACATTACTTCATTATTTTCAGGGGACAACCTCCCCATCAGGAAAGTTTGTTGGGTTTTTTGTTAACGGTTTTGTTTTTTTGTTTTTGGTTGGACAATCAATGAATTCTTTGGGAATGACCCAGGCCTGGTGCCTTACTGTGTAGAATGTTCCAGAAGTCACAGAGTCTGGGGCTTTTTGTGTGTGGATCTGTGGGCTTGCTCTATTGTCTTGCTTTCAGAGTGGGGCTGTCCAGAAGCCTACAGAGGGAAATTGGACTGACCACAGTCAAATCCTCTAGGAAGGCGGATGATGGGGAAAGTCTCATACAGGGTGGCTAGAAACAAGAATGACATGCTACTGTCATTATTAACTCTATGAGAGTGCAAACACTTCTTTGTTCCTCTGAATAGGGGGGGAGGGGGTCCCACATCCTCACGTGCTTTCAAGCATCCCGAGGATTGGGAAGGGGGGGGGGAGAATTAAAAAAAGTTGCAGGCTTAAGACTTCTGAGGCAGCTTTCTCTCTAACTCCCTCAATGAGTTTAGTCATGCAAGGAAAAGATTCTTTAAAGTTACCAAAGACCTTGTTTAATGCCCAAGAAAATGCAGACTGTCAGCACTCTTTGTGAGGTTCTGGTGGCTTAACTCTGTCCCCCAATACATTGGTGACCCTCCACCTCTCATTCACTAGCTCCTTTTTTGACACAGAGCTCTGGATTATTGTCTGATTTCCTTCCAGGTAAAAGGGGATTAAGTGTCCAGCTGCACCAGCTGATACACAAAAGGGAAAATATAGTTTAACCACCAGATTTATCAAGATAATTTTTCTTCCACACACTAATTAATAACATTAGCCAACATTGCCCTTGGCGTGGGGAGGCCAGGGAGGGGAGAGGCATGTCCCCCTCAAAGTATCAGAAACAGGAGTTGACAGTTCAAGGCAAAAATGATTTGCATGTAAATTCTGATCAAAAGCAAGTCTGGACCCTGAAGTTGTCAAGTTTTGCTACCAATTTGACACTTAAATGGGCTATAGCAAAACTTGATTTAAACTGAAGAGTTAAAAAACATGGCAACTCAATTACCCCCTAGCAGATCAGATCTGGCAGCTGAGGTCAAACTTCTCACCCTGCCATTACATTTCTCAATACCTGATGCTTTAAACAAACACTATGTATTCCTCCTACAATCCAGGAAGAAAATGCGTTTCTCAGGGCTCCTACTGTGTCCCAGATTAAAAAATAAAGTTTCACTTGTGTGGGATCTTGGGCCATTTTCCCCATTAACATTTCTGAATAAATCAGATGATTTTCAAAATGGTCTCACAGAGGGGGAAAGTCTTTGCTTTAAGAAAAAAAAAAAACTTTTGTGCACCACTAAATGATTTTTTAAAAAACCACCCCCAGCATTAGAGGAAAAACACTGGCCTGGATGAATGCTAACACAGTACCTTTGACTCCATATATATCTGTCGAATTGAATTTTTGCTTTTGCTTTTAATCTAGGCAACGTCTGACTTGGACAGAACACTAATTCAGATGGGAAGGAAAACCAGTTCTAACTTTGCCCTAAATTAACCAGAGATGAAATATTTGGAGGCCAAAAAATGGACTCCCAAACACAAGAGGTCTTAGGGTGGCCTCTGTGACTTCCATTCAAGCCGATGGCTTTAAACTTCATTGTCTCCTGAATTCATTCACGTACTGTACCCTCTATGAAACCCTCCCTCACCACAGGGATCTCTTCCTTCTCCAAACTCTTATAATACATTGTTTCTATTATACATACAGTGCATTTCTTTTTCTTTTTCTTTTTTTTTTTTTTTTTTTTTGGTGAGGCAATTGGGGATTAAGTGACTTGCCCAGGGTCACACAGCTAGTTAAGTGTCTGAGGCCGGATTTGAACTCAGGTCCTCCTGACTCCAGAGCTAGTGCTCTATCCACTGCGCCACCTAGCTGCCCCCAATATGGTGCATTTCTATTCCTGTGCAGCATCATTTTATTTCTACCGTTGCATGTTTATGTTGTCATATTATTATTATTATTATTAATTTATATTGATCCCCTTGCTAGATTGCAAACTCCTAAAGGGCAGAGATGAGTACCTTTAGATTTTTTTCATATCCTGACACCTAGAACATGTTGTGACTTATCCTTAGTAGGTGCCTGATGACAACATCTCAGAGCTGGTAGGGACCTTGGGGGCCATCTTGTCTAATACATATCTGAACATAAATTCCCCCTAAAATATACTCCAATAAGTGGTCATCCCGACATCACTTGGCAACTTCTGATGAAGATATATACCTTAAAGAGGTCATAGATAGACAGAAACAACTCATGTACAAGCATATTTAGCAACCATTAAAACAAAGACCATCAATTAGGAAATCGTGGAAGAAATACCAATGTAGTAGAATATTATTAGGCTGTTTTTAAAATGACAAATTTGAGTAATTCAGAGAAGCTTGTTAAGAACTACTGAACTGAGGGGCAGCTAGGTGGTACAGTGGATAAAACACCAGCCATGGATTCAGGAGGACCTGAGTTCAAATCCAGCCTCAGCCTCAGACACTTGACACTTGCTAGCTGTGTGACCCTGGGCAAATCACTTAACCCTCATTGCCCCGCAAAAAAAAAAAAAAAAAAAAGAAAAGAAATACTGAACTGATACCGAATGGAATGAGTAGAAGCACAATTATCACAGTAATATAAAGGAAAATAGCTTTGAAAGACTTCAGAACTTCCATCAAGGCAGTAATTAACCATTTCTTCTGAAGACTAATGATGAAGCATGCCTCCTGGCTCTTTGAAGAGAGGTGATGGAGTAGTAGTGCGGAATGCAACAAATATTCAGACATGACCAATATTGACTTGGTTTTCTTGATTCTACTGATAGGTAACAAAGGAAAACCTGGGGGAGGAGGTACCAGGGAAATAAATTAGAGGGAAGCAACAGATACTCCCCAAAAAGAATATCAATAACAAATTACAAAAATATAAAAGAATGCAAAAAAATCAAAAGAGCACACAAGCAATTGACAAGCATTTATTGAGAGTTTATTGAGTGCCAAGCTTTAGGAATATATAAAGAAAATATGAAAACAGGGCCTGTCCTCAAGAGTTTGATATTGCAATGCAGGAGACTACGCATAATATATAAGTACATACAAGATGCAGGCAAGGTTGATATAAAGCAAATTTAGAGAAGGCTCAAACAGGATAATGTCATCTATTCCTCCTTAAATTTAATATTACTTTGTAAAAAATAAACCGTACATAACAGAATTCATGGTTTCGTACTCAATCCTCTTTTTTGTTCTGTTTGAATAATAATAATAGCTAACATTTATAGAGCATTTTAGGTGCCAGGCACTATGATAACTACACGTTTTATTATTTTTATCTCATCTGATCCCAACAACAACCCTGGGAGGTAGGTGCTATTTTACAGATGAGGAAACTGAGGCAAACAGAGATTAAGTGACTTGGCCAAGGTCACACAGTTAGTGTTGGGGCAGCTAGGTGGCGTAGTGGATAAAGCACCGGCCCTGGACTCAGGAGTTCCTGAGTTCAAATCCGGCCTTAGACACTTGACACTTACTAGCTGTGTGACCTTGGGTGAGTCACTTAGCCCCAATTGCCCTGCAAAAAAAAAAACAAAAAACAAAAAAACCCACAGTTAGTGTTAAGGTAATTTCTTTTACCTTGCATCTCTGCCTAAGGTAAATTACACAAAGCATTTTGTAAAGGGGGTATGTGTATATATTTATATACATATATATATGTGTATGTGTGTGCATGTGTGTATGTATATGTATATGTATATGTGTGTGTATATATACATATATATATGATATGATATATATATGATATATATATGATATGAACTATTATTATTATTACATGAAACCCTCTTATGGCCTCCTAGAAATAGGGCTTGGAGTTACATGATCGACATTCACTTCCCAGCTCTGCTATTATTCTCTCTCAGTGATCTGAGGCAATTCAGTGACTTCTCCAAGACTCAGTTTCTTCATCTGTAAAAGGGGGAGAAGGGAAGGGTTGCAGCAGATGATCTCAAAGGTCTATAGCTCTAAGTCTATGATCCTGCAATCATCCTTTTTATTAGATATAAACAAAAGACTTGCCAAAAACCTATATGAGGGACAGTACGGTAAAAACACAGAACTTCATTTATAAGAATCGAATCATTAGGGGGCAGCTAGGTGGCACAGTGGATAAAACAGGGGCCCTGGATTCAGGAGGTCCTGAGTTTGAATCTGGCCTCAACCACTTGACACTTACTAGCTGTGTGACCCTGGGCAAGTCACTTAAGCCTCATTGCCCTGCAAACCCCCCCCCCCAAAAAAGAGAGAATCGAATCATTAACAGGACAAAATAATTAAGCATGCAGACATGCATGTAGCTAATCAGTGTGGGTGGGTGCAGATACAGAAACAAATCCCTTTTCCTCTTTCTTCTTCACCAAGCCTAATTTGCATAGCTCCCATTCAGATCACTGCCACTTCAACCACTACTGATCTGTCTTTTCTCCTCTTCTCAGGAACCCCTGAATTCCACTAACTTGGCTCATTGAAAATTTACTCTGACATACTTCTTTGGTCCTTGCTGTTATTGTTCAATTATTTTTGGTCATTTACAACTTTTCATGGCCCCGTTTCTGGAGTTTTCTTGGTAAAACTACTTCTCCAGTTCATTTTACAGATGAGGAAACTGAGGCAAATGGGGTTGAGTGACTTACCCAGGGTCACACAACTAGTCAGTATCTGAGGCCAGATTTGAACTGAGATCTTCCTGACTTCAGGCCCAACACTCTATCCACCTAGCTTCCCCTGACTTTTGCCTTGCCTATGAATATTGAATTTACTCTCATAATACTCCCCAAGGAAGCTATTTCAGACTCTTTCATTATGTTCTGAGTCCCAACTTAATAATATCAAAAATGGACAGTTACAGCAATTACATAGTTCCCATCAGAGGTAGGGTTTGAACCCAAGTCTCTCCTGACTCCATGGCTGCCACTAAGGCACGCTCTGGTTGCTAATTCATTTTTGCACCAGTTGACACTTTACTTAAATATCACACTGTGCTCCAATTCACAGCAACAAGTAACTTAACAATTTATTTTATATCTGAAAATGGTGCTGAGCTAGTCATTACTGTATATGGGGGTCTATTTGTGTATGTGTAGATTCCATGTGTGCCTATCTGGCTGTCCCAACTAGACCCCAAACTCCACAGGGCCAGGAGCCATCTCCCATTCATTGCTTCTGTGTCCCCACAGCATCAAGCATAAGGCCGAGCCCAGAGTAGGTACTCAGTTCACACTTGTTGATTGCTTGGAACTTGGGGAATCTTATCACAGGAAGGGTTAAACAGACAGCCCTTGCCCACAAGGGTTTACAATCTGTGTTTCATCTATTGACAAACATGCCCAAGATGATACACAGACAACCACCTATAAACCATAAACACTGAACAAATACCTGAGATGATTTAGATTGTGTGCAAACAAAGAATGGATCCAAGTGGAGGCAGGTGGTGTTTGGAATAATGAAGGTGGGGAGGGGGGCAGCTAGGTGGCACAGTGGATAAAGCACCGGCCCTGGATTCAGGAGGACCTGAGTTCAAATCCGACCTCAGACACTTGACACTTACTAGCTGTGTAACCCTGGGCAAGTCACTTAACCCTCATTGCCCCACCAAAAAAAAAAAAAAAAAAAGGAATAAAAATCTACTGGAACACTGGGTGCTTTATATGCCTTTTGGGGCAACTGGAATTCTTCCTTTCCTAATTTCTAACATCAAGGGGCCCAGAAAACCCAGAGAATTAACATCTCTTTGCCTTTGTGTAACTTTACTTTTTTTCCCCAAGTCTTTCACATATTTATTCATTCACTCATTTGAGCCTATTAGGCAAGTTAGAGAAACTATCACTGTCCAGATTTTACAAATGAGTTATCTGAGGCCTAGAGAAATTAAGTAACTTTACCCAAGGTCATACAAGTGAGCATCAAGAATGTTGGATGCTGGGACAAGAAGGATCTGGGTTCAAATCCTAGTTATTTGTTAGGTTAAACTAGTTAGGTTTTTTGGGGGGGGAGGATATTGCAACTTTAATTTCTACTGTTCAAAAAAACATCTTTTCTTTTGAGCCAATGTGTTCACTTTCTGGACAATTCACCTCCCGTCTCCATGACTTTGCACCCATTGTCTGCCATGTCTGGGATGTTCTGCCCCTTACTTCTGTTTCTCAGCTCCTGTGGCTTCCTCTGAGATTCTGCTCAAAGCTCTCCTTCCACAGGAAGCCTTTCTCAACTGCTGCTGCCTTCCTCTCTGAGATTTCCTATAATATTTTGTTTTGTTGTTGCTGCTACTGTTCAGTCATGTCCAGCTCTTCGTGACTCCATCTTGCGTTTTCCTGACAGAGATGCTGGAGTGGCTGGCTATTTCCTTCTCTGGCTCATTTTACAGATGAGGAAACTGAGGCAAGTAGTGGGAAGTGACTTACCCAGGGTCACACAGCTAGTAAAGGTCTGGCACTGGATTTGAACTCAGGAAGATGGACCTTCCTGACTCCAGGCCGAGTGCTCTGTGCACTATGGTGCCACCTAGCTGTCCTATATATCAAGTATGTACCTACTTATGTACATATCTCATTTGATCCTCACAACTACCCTATGAAGGATGTGATATCATTATCCCCATTTTACAGAAACAAACAGAAGTTAAGTGACTTGCCCAGGGTCTCATAGCTAGTAAGTCTCTAAGATCAAATTTGAACTCCAGAAAAAAGGACATGGAGACTAGATGACAGGAGGAGGGAAAAGACTACAGAAGGGACCCTTAAATTTTGTCTGAGTCAGATCTTTGTAGAAAAAAATAACTATAAATCTTCTGGTCCCTTCCCCAACAAACAAATGAACGGACAGACAGACAGATGATAGATAGATAGATAGATAGACAGACAGATGATGGACAGATAGATGATAGGTAGATAGATAGATAGACAGACAGATAGATGGATGGATGATAGGTAGATGGAGGGATATATAAATAAATAGGTATATAAATAAACTACAGGGGGCAGCTAGGTGGCACAGTGGATAGAGCACCGGCCCTGGAGTCAGGAGGACCTGAGTTCAGGTCCGGCCTCAGACACTTAACACTTACTAGCTGTGTGACCCTGGGCAAGTCACTTGACCCCAATTGCCTCACTAAAAATAAATAAATAAATAAACTACAAACAAATCAATCAATTAATGAATAAATAAATAGGTAGATAGATGAATTAATTAATTAATTAATAGATGAATGAATGAATGAATGAATGAACGTGAGCCAAGTGACTGATGATCCAACTGTCCCTTCAATATAATATAGATGTAGTAGTAGTGATATTGGTGGTGGTAGTGGCAATGGTAACAATGGTGCTGGTGGTGGTGGTAGTGGTAGTAGTGGTGGTAGCGGTGGTAGCAGTAGTAGCAGTAGCAGTAGTAATAGTAATATCTAACATTTATATATCACTTCAAGGTTTTCAAAGCACTTTACAAATAGTATCTCATTTTATCCTTACAACAACTGTGGTAGGTAGGTGCTATTATTATTATCATTTTACAGATGAGAAAACTGAGGCAGACAGATTTTTTTTTTTAGTGACTTGCACAGTGTCACATAACTTGTAAATATGTGTGACTGGATTTGAACTCAGGTTTTCCTGACCTTAAGTCTACGGCTCTATCCTTCTAAGACCTAGAAGTTTTTTTTTTCTTTTGTGGGTTCTGCTACTCCAGGAATTGTCTTATGGCATTATTTGAAGATATTTGGAGGGTTCTTCAGGAGAGCTGAGGTAAGTCATTGCCTTTCCTCCACCATCTTGTCTCTGCCCCCCCCACCCCGAAGTTTTTCTTATAATTATCCCTTCACAAATTCAAAGGTTCCCTCCCCGCCCCTGCATCCACCATGCTCCATGCCCTTCCTGCTTAATGCTAAAATCAGATTTACTATTGCCAAAGCTCTGGATGACAGACAGATTAATCTTTCTCTTCATGGGTTCACATTCCAGGCAGTTGGACCACTGATCTGGTCCTAACAAGGATGGTGTCTCTACAAGCTGTCGTTTACAGCTGAAGCTTTCAGGACTGCAAGGTGAATTAATTATTCCATCATGAGAATCTATTTATTCTGTGCTTCCAAGTATATGACTCCAGATTCAGGATATGGGTGATTTCACGGGCAAAGGTTGCCCCTTAGATCCCTCTGGGGAGAGTATAAGACAGGATGTGCTCCACAAAGCAAAGTCCTAAGGACTGTGTGGGGGTCACCTCATAACAGAGAAGCAGACACAAAGGCATGGCCAGTAAGCCTGACCCACCAGAGCAGCCATGTACCATTTACCAGCCTAGCCACAATTACTAACACAGGCCCAAGATCCAAAAGGAATTGGGTTGAGTCCCTAAGACCTACCTCAGGGTTCTGGGAAAACAAATACTTTAGCACTGTTGTGCTCCTGATATTATCAGTAAAACTTTCACAGGCTCCTGACATCATCAATAAAGCTAGAAAGCTAGACAACCACTTATCAAGTATACTGTATTGGGGATCAAAGACCCAGGACTACAGAAGAGGCACTGGTGACCCAAAGAGGTTTAAATGACTTGCCCAAAGTCATACTTACTAGCCGTGTGACCCTGGGCAAGTCACTTCACCCTGTTTGCCTCAGTTTCCTCATCTGTAAAAGGAGCTGGAGAAGGAAATGGCAAACCACTTCAGTATCTTTGCCTAGAAAACCCCAAATGGAACATGCCTTAACTGTTGGCCTGTGTAAGAGAAGGTACAGGTAAGAAAGGCTTCCCTCTCCCCTGCCTCTCTAGGAGAGTCCTTTTGCTCAAAAGTCTTGGAGTCAACCTATAATCCTGTTTTTTCAAGATGGAAGAACAGTGATGGCAAGAAGCCTCTAGAAATTCTGGCCAGTAGGTAAGCAGTACTAAAATCTGCCCAGCCTGCTTTGCACATGCACACAGGGAGGGAAGGTGTCCTTCCTTCACTTCATTAAATGTCATTGCGTGGTGTTTTGTTTTGTTTTGATTTAACTGGAATGTTTGCCATCCCCAGATAGAGTTCTGTTCTCCCCATCATGCCATCAGTCAGGTACTGGAGAACTCAATGTAACAAATCTGCAAATACTGAATACTAGGCCTTACATGATCCTGTTTTAGTGATGCAAAATAATTTCCTATTATTCAATCCTAGGGTATGTAATGCCAAGGATCATAGTATAGTGAACTTAGAAGCCTTAAAACTGAACTTTGAGGCAGTTAGGTGGCACAGTACATAGGCCCTGGAGTTAGGAAGATCTGAGTTCAAATCTGAGCTCATACACTTACTAGACACACACTTTACTGTGTGGCCCTGAGCAAGTCATTTAACCCCAATCACCTCACAAGAAAAACAAAACAAGCAACAACAACAACAAAAATCCCTGAATTTTACTGAAATGGCACCCTTAATAGCCAGGAAGAGAGTTGCCAGGGGGAGGGAACAGATATTGGGCAAAGGGACAAGATTCAAGATATATTTTATCTTTCCTAACCCAGCTTAGTTGAGTTGTATTCCCCCAACTATAAATATGAAAGATGCTTTCTTCTAGTTCTCCCTCTAATTTTTTAAACAGCGTGAGTTTCTAACGCATTTGCCATATGTGGTATAAAATACTGATCTAAACCTAATTTCTGCCAAACTACCTCCCCTTTTCTCAGTTTTTGTTAAACAGAGAATCCTTCCCTCAGTAATTTATTTTCTTTGCTTTATTAAGCAAGAGACTGATTTATTCAATTGCTTCAACCACATTCAGTCGCTCTGAAGTAGCCAGGTGCCTCTAAGTTCACAACATTGGGTCAAGTGTTATCCAAAGGTAATTTCAAAATACAAGAGGGTACTACAACAAAGCCACAATCCAGGATCCCTGAAGGGACAGATTAGACTAAAGATTTGTGTAGAAATAAATGCAGAGTATTTTCCAAACATAAATAATGGTAGGGGGAAACACAAACAACAACAAAACTAAGCTTTTTATCAGAAACCCCTGAGATCTTTCTGAAAAAATATTTATTTAGCTCTAACCAGGTTTTCAGGCCTTCCCACAAATCACAGCTGAACAGTGGGAAACAATGCGAGAAGTTATGTTCTGCCTTTGAACATTTAAGCATTTTTAGCAATGTTATTTGCCAGCATAAATATTTTCCCCATAACTTTATATTTAAAATAGGAGTGCACCAAACCGGGGACTTATAATGTGCTAAGGAAACAGATCAGTCTGAGGTATTCATGACTTCAGTCATTCTCTCATAAAACAACAGATGAAATAAAATGTATGACATTCCCAAAGAGGGAGTTTCTCGTGTAATTCATCTTAAAATGCAATATTCTGTCATCTAAGGTAACACTTACTGAAAGCAACCATCAATACTTTTTGTCAAAAACCCGTACTCTGTGTAAAATGTTCCATCAATCTCTATTTACATAAAACAAAAAACTTTCAGTATGGCTCAAAAACACAGCCAAGGAGCATCTCCATTGCCTGTGTTCATGCTCGGCTGAAAAATGATTTTGACTGGCACCAGGAAAATAAAGACGACCTTTTTCAAGGAAGGCTTTTAGGGAGGGGAAGGACAGGGAGGAAAACACTCGGCTTTATTTGGCATGTGTCCCATTGGAGTTGGTGGTGGTGGTGAAGGCAGTTGTGGTTGTTGCTGCTGCTGCTTGTTGGTGATGGTTGTTGGTGGTGATGGTTATTGTTGTTGGTTGGTGGTGGTGGTGGTGGTGGTTGGGGGTGGGAAATGTATTGATGTTTGCCTTTAAATTCAATGCTTTAAAAAAAAGGTGGGGAGGGGGATATATAAAGGACCTTCTTTCCCATTAATGACAGGAACTCCCTCCATAGGCTTCACACAGACAGCATTCTGTTATACTTACACAATTAATATGGGGTTAAAATCAGTCAACAGGCCAATATTCCAGAAGAACTGTCACAAATTTGGACAATTATCACATGCATACCCCTCTACACTGCCCCTTCCACCTTTCCCCTTCTTTCTTAAATATGTTGGTGTCATGAACCCCTTATCAGAATCATGTTTTTAAATGCATGAAATTAAATATGGGGGATTACAAAGAAAACCACTTGTGTTGAAATACCATTAACAAAAAGGATTGTGATGTTGGTTGGTTTTGTTGTGTTGTTTTTTTTTATTTCACAGACCCCAAGATTAAAACCCAGGTCATGACTGGTAATGTTTATGAGATGCACAAATTAAGTCTTTCACACTGAGGGACTGAAGAGCAAAACCCAGCTTGGGGAATAAGGTAGAAATCTACAAGCATCTTCCTAATACCTGCAGGTATGCATACATATATACAGTACATATAGACATAAATATGTGCCATATATACATATGTATGTGTGTGTATATGCTATATGTATATGTATATATATGGTCTGTATGTGCTGTATATAGGTATATATATGCTGTGTGTATATGTAATGTATATGTTATATTGTATATATATGTATATATGCTGTATTGTATGTGTAGAGTATATAGGTTGTATATGTGTATATGTATACAAGCTATATGTAAATATATAGTATATATTGCTATATGCATATATGTATATCTGTTATGTGTATATAATGAGTATATGTGTTGATATGTACATGTGTGTATGTGTATATAGACATATGTATTGTGGTTTATATGTGTGTTGTATATGCATATATGTGGGTATAGACATATGGAGAGTGTGTGTACATATATACACACACACAGAGAGGGCAAAATTGTATGTTCTCTCCATATATCTGCATACATATATGCATATACATATGGAGAGCACAAGCATATATATAGTATATCTGGCATGTGTGTGTTGTGTATATGTATTTGTGCATGTATCTATGTATTATGTGTGTATATATACACATATACACACATACATACATATATAGATATAAATATATTATACAAAGAATCCTGCCAATATTTGGCCTCCTTGCTTTTCCTTAAACAAGACATTTGGGGCAGCTAAGAGGCACAGAACCAGCCCTACAGTCAGGAGAACCTGAGTTCAAATCCAGCCTCAGACACTTGACACTTACTAGATGTGTGACCCTGGGCAAGTCACTTAACCCCAATTGCCTCACCAAAAAAAAAAAAAGTTTAAGTTAAATTTAAGATAAGTTGGTAATTGCTGATCCTTCCTAATAGCAGCTAACAGTGGTGATGGCAATGGTGGGATGATAGAGGAAGCAGCCATAGCACTTACTGTTATGTTATTTAAGCCACATAACAACCTTCTTCCTCTCTGCCTCCTGGCTTACTTCAAGTCCCAGATAAAATATGAGGTACCTACTGCAGGTATTATCATTCCCATTTTACAGATGAGAAAAATAAGTCACACAGGAGTTAAGTGATTTATTCAGGGTCACATGGCATCAGCGGCTAAATTCAAACTCAGCCCTTTCTTAATCTAAAGTCCAAAACTCTGCCTACTATGGTGTGCTTCCATTGAATCATTCCACAAATATTTCCTGAGCATCAAAGAACAGTATTCCAAGGTGCACAGGAGAGATGGTACAACTAGGAAAGAAGAGAGAGAAACAAATATGGATAGGAAAAGAAGAAGGACCGGGTAATAGAGAATCCTGAAAATCTTTTAGACCAAATTGTCTCACCCTTCCTAGAATCACAAGATTTTAGAAATGGTCTTTAAGATAACTAGTCTAGGCAGCAGCTAGGTGGCACAGTGGATGAGGCACCAGCCCTGGATTCAGGAAGACCTGGGTTCAAATTCAGCCTCAGACACTTGACACTTACTAGCTGTGTGACCCTGGGCAATTCACTTAGCCCCAACTGCCTCACCAAAAAAAAAAAAAAGATCTGGGTTCAAATTCCTGCACTACAAAGCTGTGTGACCCTAGGAGAGTCACTTCTCTTTGAGCCCAAGTTTCCCATCTGCAGGGGACTGTACTCGACATACTAAGTCATACTGAGGCCCCTTCCAGCTTTTGGGGGGGGCAGGGCAGGACAATGGGGGCAGCTAGTAAGTGTCAAGTGTCTGAGGCCGGATTTGAACTCAGGTACTCCTGAATCCGGTGCCAGTGCTTTATCCACTGCACCACCTAGGTGCCCCCCCCTTTTTTTGGTGAGGCAATTGGGGTTAAGTGACTTTCCCAGGGTCACACAGCCAGTAAGTGTTAAGTGTCTGAGGCCGGATTTGAACTCAGGTCCTCCTGACTCCAGAGTCAGTGCTCTATCCACTATGCCATCTAGCCGCCCACGCTTCCAGCTTTATATCTGAGCTACTATAGGAAGATGAAAATCCAAATGATCTCTCCCCGGTCACAGAAACAATTGACTCAGAGTGCTCCAGTTTCCATTATAGGAAAGAATTGGGAAGTCTGTGGAAGGAGGTGGTCCTTGAGTTGAGCCTTGAAAGGAGCTAGTGATTCTAAGACGCAAAAGGGGAAGAAGAAGCACGTTCTCGACATGGAGAGCAGCCTGTAAAAAGTCACAGAGACAGGAGAAAGAATGTCATGTTCAGAAAACAAGTGAGCCCGTTTGGCTGGTGTACAGAGTGTGTGGGAGGGGAGCGATGTGTAATTAGCCTGGAAAGATGGCCTGAAACCAGACAGCAGAGAGCTTTAAATGACAAGCAGAGGGGTTTGTTTTTTAATCTAAAGGCAATCATAAGAGAGGACTTAAAATTGGAGGCTGGGTTTAAAAATGGAAGCCACTGACACCATCCTTCACATGCAAAGACGTTAGTTACTACCATTCCGGCATGGTTGTGGGACATCTTGGCTATGCATGTTTTTCATAATGAAAGAAAGAGGTCAAAGGCACCCCCCCAAATCTTGAACTTTATTGTTAACAAAAAAAGTATCCAAGAGAACATCAAAATTACTGATCCATATGCCTACTTAACTGTCTATATAAAACTTTTATGAGAAAGATCTATGCCAGGGATGGGCATACTACAAGGCCCAGGAGCTAAGATTGTTTTTTACATTTTTAAATAAAGCTTTATTGTATTTCAAAATGTAATAAAGCATTCTTAACAGGCAAAGGATCGAATTTGGTCCTGGGGCCTTAGTTTGCCAACCCCTGAACCAAACACACAACAAGGGCATCCTTGATGAGCGTATTAGAAGAGTACAGACAGGTGTATTCCAGAGAAGGAGACAATATAAGACCCAGCTGCAGTTAGGTGTGTTTGTTGGCTGTTTTTTTAAAATTGATTCAGCAAAGTAAAATAAAACCCTTAAAGGCCCTTCTCCCATAAGATACCTCACATACATGTGTCAAAATAATACAAGAGTTCCTGAAAGATGTAACAACAGAGATAACCTAGATCAATACGCCTCTGATCACAAATATCACGCAAGGCACAAGACAGGGAGACAGAGGTTTGCCAAAGATATTTACTACTCTCCAGGAAGAAAGTAAGCACTGAGTCAAGGGTGAGAAGGGTTTTCCTACAGTTGTTTTGGGGGGGGGGGGGTTTTGTTGGGTTTTTGTTTTTGTTTTTTAGTGAGGCAATTGGGGTTAAGTGACTTGCCCAGGGTCACACAGCTAGTAAGTGTTAAGTGTCTGAGGCCGGATTTGAACTCAGGTACTCCTGACTCCAGGGCCGGTGCTCTATCCACTGCGCCACCTAGCTGCCCCCTTTCCTACAGTTGTTACAGTTCTTCCAACTTTCCTCTTTGTGGAGGACACTGGTCTGATGGTACCAAGATACAGAAATGGTTGGTCTTAGGAAATGTAATCCTAAATCTCTCAAGAGTTTAGCTCTCTCCACATGGAAAAACCAAATGGATGAAGAATAACAGTTGGCCAACTATGATATTCAGCTGGATAAACAATCTACAGACTCTCCATCTATGTGTGTATGTTTGCATGCATATAGGGACATGTTTCTATAATTGTATGCAGACATATAAATGCACTTATTAATATACACTGTATGCTCAGCATCTGCCAGATGGTGTGTATTGTGTGTTTGTATATGTGTATATAAGTATTCACATGTATTCATGCACAAAAATACATATGTGGATAAAGTCTATAAGTTGTCTATACAATTACATTATCATAGTTAGATAATAATCATTCTTCATCCATTTGGATTTTTGTGTAGTTAGACTAAACTTTTTAAATTTTAATTTATTTTATTTTTAATTTATAGTAGAATAAAACATCCATTTCTGTAACACAGTACAATAAAAAAGATAATTGAACATGAAACTGCTAATCTACTATACACAATTTGCTATTCCTTTCAAATACACAACACAATTATCACATAAATTTCTTTTTTTTCTTCCCTTCCCCCCCCCAGAGATGGCTACTGTTAGACACAAATATATTATGTATATGTGTATATGCACATAAACATATATATATGTAAAATAATTCTATACATACTTCTATTAATCAGTTCTTTCTCTGGATGCAGATAGCATTTTTCTTCATATAAACTAAATTCTTGAGATAAGACAGTGACTAGCACCCCAATTCCATCAGTTAGTCAGTCAATGAACAATAAGTTAACAGAACACTTACTAAGTGCCTACTATGAACCAGGCATTATGCTAAATGCTAGAGATATAAGTATGAAAGAGAGTCTGCCCCTACCTTCAAAAAAAATTACAGTCTAAAGGGGAAACATAATAAACAAAAGGAAGCTTAAAGCAGGGGTGGGGGAGTTTGGGGGAAGGGAGGCAGGTAGAGAAGGTAGCAAGGGCTTGATGGAGTCCAGTCCAAAGGAGTAGAATTGGTGAGAAATGAAGAGACGGCTGGCCTGGAAGCCTTTAAATGGCTACTTTAGGATAAATTCTTTGTACTACCCTTTAGTCCTCCCATCAGAGAGCAAGTATGAGCACCAAAGCTCACAACCTCCCAAAATAATAAGTTTATTGTTGATGAGGTTTCCTATGGGTATGCCAGGGTCTAATCTGTGCAGCTGGTAGGAAATGTAGCTTGTACATGTGTATATATATATATATATATATATATATATATATATATATATATATGTTATCTGTGTATATAGACATATATAGGTGTCTGTACACACATGTATACATACATACAAGATGTGTGTGCATGTTTACATATATTTATATAGGTATACATCTATTTAAATTTGTGCATATATACACACGTATTTGCATGCATAGACACAAATACATGTTTATACATGTGCACATATATGAATATGTGAGTATTGTGCGTGTGTTGTACATGTATGTTTGTGTCTCCAACAGACGATACAAATAGATGAGTTGGGCCCAGAAATAAACAGAAGGCAGAGATAGGGCTGGATTACCTCTGAAAAATCCTAAACTTCTTCTCATGATCCCTAGCTTCATCCTGAAGCAAAGGCCCATTTTTTCATGCCAATATTCTTGTGGTGTTGCATTATGACTATGAATCAAAGAATGCTACTGTCATTGTAGAATTAAAATTGAGCATCACTTGGAGGGCAATTGAGAGGGACACAGTGGGCACAAATGGGCTACAACACAAAACAAATGAGGAATTAAGAAGGAGATGTATAAAAGGATGCCATTAAAGAGATGTGTAATTTTTTAAATGGGTTAGTCACATAACGATTGTAAAAGATAACTGACAGCACACATGCTCCACTATATTATCAAGATGGCAGAAGCAGAAAAAGTCACTCAGATCATTGAGAAGTCCCTGGCTGTGAAATGATGGAAGGTCTTATAGAGTCTGCAACATAAATGCTTGCAATCTGCAGCATTGCAGAGAAGAAATACTCAAACAAACAAACAAAAAAGTGAGCCGTGAGTTTTAGCTTTAGATTTGTTGGCCAAAATGCCCACATTGATGATGATCAAAGAGCCTGTTGAGTATTTGAGTGGATCTTAAAGCAGGAAGAAGAAATGTCTGATCTACTAAAGATGCCACTAATGCCGTAGATATGGAGGAAACTGAAGCAAAATGTGGAGTCTCTCTTGCTGCGGCTAGAGGAAGAGCAAAGATATAGAAAGGGTCAGCTAAGTCTGAAGGCAGGACAGTTCTGGCAAGTTAATGCCAGGAGAGAAAACCTAGGTAAAAATTTGCCTGAATGTTTTATTTCTTATTGCCCCCTGGGGAAGGAAGGGACATTGGACAAGGACAGTGAGCAGAGAGGTCATCCTTTAAGACTATTCAGAAAATAGTTGTCATTTAGAAGGAGACATGAGAACGATGATTGATCCAAAACAATGAAAGACTCTAAAAGGTCAAAGGAGATGAACATTCTTCAGAAGAAAAAATGCAAATTATCAAAGACCACATGAGAAGTACTTTAAGTCACTAATGATAAGGGAAATGCAAATTAAAACAACTCTCAGGTTTAATCTCCCACCCCTGAAACTGGCAAAGATGAGTTCTAAAAATGCAATCAGCCAATATTGGTTGGATTGTAGGAAGACAAGCACAATACTACCCTGGTGGTGGAGCTATGAAGTGGTCCAACCATTCTGGAAACCAGTTTGGCATTATGTAAGAAAAGTCATTAAACTGTTCATCCCCTTTGACCCAACCATCTCAATCACTTGGTATATATCCCTGTGATGAAATAATGGGATTTTAGCAGATACTCACCTGTAGATTAATCTAGACTGATTGAATCAAGTGAGAGTGATTGACTGCTGATTAAGCCTACTTCAAGTTAATTGGATTGTAATCACACCTGGCTATCCCTTAAGAAGGTATAATTCTCAGAAACTAGACTATGAACTCAACTTGAGAACACCTTCAAAGACAATGGATTTGGATGACGCCAACCAATCACCTTGAAGCAGGGTGTAAGGACCGCCTCTGTTCCAGATGTATAAAAAAGCTTCCACAAACAGCTTAAAAAGGGTGTTCCTGATTAAAGCAGGCTCGTGGAGGAGGACTTCAGGAAGAACCCAACCAGGCTGGAACTCTAGGCTAGGTAGGACTTCTTTTTCATAACCTTCTGAACTCTTTGTAAATATCTGTATGCTCTAATAAATGTTTAATGCCCAAAGACTGGTACTGAAGCCTTTTAATTTTTGGTGACCACAATTTAGATTTTAAATATCACATCCCCAAGGAGATCAACGACATCAAGAGTCCTATGTAAGACAAAATAGTCATAGTAGCACTCTCTATGATACAAAAAGCCAAACAAACCTATAAACAAAATGAATGCATCTCAGTTGATGGCTAATAAATTATGGTATCTGAAGGCATTGGTATGTGATTACACTATAACTAACAAGAGTAATTCATGGGGTAGCTGGGTGGCACAGTGGATAGAGCACCCGCCCTGGAGTCAGGAGTACCTGAGTTCAAATTCGGCTTCAGACACTTAACACTTACTAGCTGTGTGACCCTGGGCAAGTCACTTAACCCCATCTGCCTCACAAAAAAAAAAATAAAAGTAATTCAGAGAAACATAGGGAAATTTATATAAATAATGCAAAATTAAATAGTAAAATCAAAAGAATAATCTATGTAATGGAAATGATAACACTAAAAAGCAGCTGAATTCTGATGAATTATAAAGAACAATCTCAACTCTGAAGAACTCATAACACCTTCATTCTCTCAGTGGAAGGATGGGGTCTATAGATTGTCTGACAGATGACTGTCAGACCTAGTCATTGTATGTCAACTGCCTTTGCCTTAATGTATTTTTTGTCACACAGAACAACTGGGGGAGAGGGGGAAGGGTGTTGGGGGAAATGATTATAGTGTAAAAATAAAAGTATAACAATAAAAATGTTTTTTTTTAAATAGGAAAACTTCACAAGACATTTTCTCCCACAATACCTTTCATGGCAAATGGAAGTACTGTCAAATAAATATCACTTTTTAATGACTAAGGGAAACAAAATTTCTGAGGAAAGCTTAACTTCATTCATCCCAAACTATTTCCCAAATATGATCCCATTACCTAAGTGTAAGGTTAATTAAGCTCACAAAAAAAGGGGAGAAATAAAATGGTATATACATTTTCTTAAGAGCCCTATTTTCAGAATCAAAATTCTTCAAAAAGTCAAGCTTGAATTATTCAACCATTTTTGTGGTTAGAGTAGTCATTTTATGAGCATTTTCTGTCCATCAGCTATCCTGAGTTAGGGGGAAAAGACAACACACACAGTACTTCAGATGCTATTCTGGGGGCTGTACAGGGCCCATCTTCTTTTAGTCCCCTCCTTGATGCTCCAGGCAGTGTGCACGCCAAGAATTAAAACACAATTTGGAAAACAATCCTCAATTTAAAAGCTGAAGATCAGAAGCCACCATCATCTTCCATCCTCACCACTGAAATTTGACTCATACACACCAAAAGCCAAAAGCCCGTAAGGGCTAAGAAGATAAAAGATTCAACATTCAAGTTATCATTCAAGCCAGGGGGGTTGGAAGCCGTCTAAAGTATTACTCAAATTAGTGGTATAACTTTTCTACTGATTCTTCCTCCTATTTAGAGGGAAACATGGTGAAGAATAATTTCCCCAAAATCTAGAGCATCCAAATGTGATGACTAACTCACTGTCTTGGGCTGCAAATTCCTCAGCATCGTAGAACAAGTGACTTTTTCTCCACAGATGCAGCAGGGTGCAGTGGAAAGGACACTGTCTCTTGGAGTTGGGGCGCTCGTGGCTGAATCCTGGCCACTACCAACATGGCCCTGGGCAAATCTCTTTACCTTTCGGGACCTCCATTTTGAACTAGATGACCTCTATGAGATCTTCTGGGTCTGGCTCTATAACCTTTAGATGACCCTTACACATACACTTGACAAAGTTTTAGTCTTAAGGATGGTGCCAGGAAGGCTACCGACAATTATCTGACTTTATGTACCAGGTGGGTTTCTGAAAAGTTGCGTAAGTCAATTTTTTAATAAATCAAATCCGTTTCAGTGCATCAATATATAAAGAAATCCTGTTGTAAATCTGTTTCTAAAATTAAATTGCTCCCTTAATTATCTTTAATGTTAATCTGGGTTTACATACATTTAAATCTGTTTAAAGAAAGGGAAAATCTAGA
Organism: Dromiciops gliroides; assembly: GCF_019393635.1. NCBI lineage: Eukaryota > Metazoa > Chordata > Mammalia > Microbiotheria > Microbiotheriidae > Dromiciops > Dromiciops gliroides. Next base: position 55,673,038 of record NC_057862.1, on the reverse strand, counting down.
AGTGTTTATAAAGAGGAAGGAAGGGAGGGAGGAAGGAAAGGAGGGAAAAGGGAGGGAGGGAAGGAAGGAAGAAGGGAAGGAGGGAGGAAGGAAAAGGAAGAGAGAAAGAAAGAGGAAGGAGGGAGGGAAGGTGAGAGGGAGGGAGGGAAAGAGGAGGGGAGGGAGGGAGGGAGGAAGAGAGGGAGGGAGGGAGGAAGGAAGGAAGGAAAGAAGGAAGGAAGGAAGGAAGGAAGATCATTTATTAAGCACTTAACATGTTCTAGGCATCATGCTAAGTGCCAAGGATACAAGTACAAGAAAGAGACATAGCTCCTTCTTTCAAAGAACTTACAGTCTAATGGGGAAGACATCACATAAGGGAAGCTGGAGAAATAATAACAACAATAACTAACATCTTTATAGTGCCTACTGTGTGGCAGGCACTGTGTTAATCACTTTACAAACATTATTTCAACTGATCCTCACAACTCTGGGAGTTAAGTACTGTTTCCCCATTTTTACTGAAAAGGAAACTGAGGCAAACAGGGGTTAAGTGACTTGCCCAAGGGCACACAGCTAGTAAGTGTCTAAGATTGGATCTGAACTCAGGTCTTCTTGACTCCAGTCCCAAGGTTCTATCTAACACACCACCTAGATGCACTACATGATTTGGAGATAGTAGAAAAATGTAGCAGAGGTCTGGCTCCAGACAAAACAAGGTGAAAATTTCCCTATCAAAGCCCAACATCTTAGGGGAGAATTAATTAACTCCCCTGAGTCTGAATTTCCTCATGTGTAATAACAGCACTCATGGGATATCCCTCATGGGATAATAACAGCACCTACCACATAGGGTGGGTGTAAAGATCCAATGAGATAATGGATGTATGTTCTCTGCAAACCAGAGAGTCATATAAGCATCACTTATTAGTAATTATTAACATCATCATTATTATTACTAGAGAGGCAATCCAGATAGAGAGCTAGCTCTGAAGACAAGAAAATGTGGGCTTAAATCATGACTCTGACACATATTGACTGTGTAACCTTAGACGAGTCATTCAACTTCTGTAAGAGTATATTTTGCAGGGAACATGCCAACTTGCATTGGTAGACTGAGTGTATTCCCTAATATTGATAAAATCACAGGTCTAATTCCCATTATCATGATTATCATTTTTATCATTGTTGTTGTTGTTATCATTGCACTGTGGGAGAAGTGGATAAAATTACTCCTTCCTCTCCAGATGGACCCCAGAGAATGACCACCAATTTTCCTGAGACTGGCAGCCTCCAGTGAGCCTCCTTGCCTCCCTTAATTCACTAAAATTCCCTGATATGTTTGTATAATACAGAGACCCTTCCCTACTTAGAAAAAGCCCTGTTTAAAGGCTTCCTGACTCCATCTAGTTCTGTATCAGCCATTTTGCCATAAATGACCCCAGGGAATGGAACACCAGCTGCACTAGCTAGTACAGTCTCCTTTTGCTCTCTTATTGATACAAAAAGACTTAGCTGCTGAAGGTGGAGATTCCAGAGATCTGGGAAAGTTCTCCTTCTTGTCTGGCCCAATGGGCAGATTTCTTTGATTTAATGAGACCAGCTACATTCATATGATAACTCCCTTATCTCTTGTAGCTAAGAATATATAATTTTCTCCAACAAGTATATTATTCTCTTTGCATAACCACCTGTGTTTTATGAATAGCTGTATTTCTTTTCTTTGTTTCACACAATATTGCTTTGAATAATGTTTAGCTTATGAATGCTGCCCTAAAAATCTATGTAAAAGGAAACTCCTATGTCAGACTCAAGGCAGATGCCATCCATCTTGGTGCCTGTTCAGAATCAAAGGCTCCTTGCTTCACTCTTCAGAAGCACTTCTTCCTCTCCTGAGGATTTAGGATCTGTTCCTTGCTTCCCTCTTAACTGATTCCTTAAAATTACCTGAACCCAACCCCAAGACCCTGAGTTGGTGAGTAATGACCCTCTTGGCTCCCCTCAAATATTCCACCAGTTCTTTATCCAAAGAGCCACACATGAAGAAGAATTAAGGATTTTTAGGGTGTCCCCTGGATCAAATAATTTATGGTCTTATGAATGTAAGAATTCTTTTGGATTTTCATCTGCCCCCCTCACTTGTAGGCCTATCATCAGTTGTAGAGCCTGGTCCCCTCAAAGACTGAAAAATCACTCCTAAATTTCAAGCACCTTTCCTGATGCCTCCCTCACCCCCAACCCCACTACTAGGTCTTCCCTCTGAGACTACCTTCCATTCATACTGTATCTTGTTATTTGAATATTGTCTCCTTCTATAAGAATGAGAGTTCCTTGAAAGCAGGGACAGTATTGCTATTCTTTGTGTCTATCATGGTGTTAAAGTAAGCCACATAGTAAACTCTTAAATGCTTGTTGACTGACTGTAGTTCCTTTATAAATTCTTTCTCTCTGGTCTCAGGACTCTTGCACAAAGGTTGAACAATGACCTGAAAAGTCTCAAAGGCCTAAGAGGACAAAGATGACCAGTCTGGTAAGCTCTTCCTTCAGAATTTTCCCAGGCAGATTGGGTGAAGAGCAAGTAGTAATGGAAATCATCAAGAACACTTACAAAAACAGAGATCCAGTCATACCTTCATCATTGTCTGCCATCTCCTTGACACAAGGCCTGGCAAAGGACCATTAATTGTGGGCATGTATTTAAAGAAATACACAAAGATAATGAATAATAATAATCCCAAAAGGGGGACCTCATTCCCCTTGAAAGAGCCTTTTTTGTTTGTTTTCTGTATTGCTACCTTTCACCTTCCCACCTGGATTGTAAGACATGTTTCTCACCTTCCCACATAAATTGTAAGGCTCTGGGGATAGGAATTAGATCATCTCCTTTTCTTGTATCTATCATGGCACTCAAATGATACATGTTGGTTCATAGGAATTATATCCATGAAGATTGTAAGCCTAATAAGACCTGCAAAGGTAAAAATGGAGATAAGTAATGAGTATCCAACCAAGGAGCCAGTTGACAAATCTAATCTGACTCTACTAGACAGACTGAGTGACAGAGTAGATCTATTCACTAAAGGTTAGGACCATGACCACTCAAGACCAGGGCTTTATCACTGCAAGAACTCTCTTGCTCCTTCCATTAATATGACCAAAAGCTATCATTCCTCACTATTTCTGATAGAAGGCCAAAAGCCATTATCCAAAGGTATAAATAGAATCCATCTAAACATTGAGCAGAGTTTGACACCCCACCTCCCAGAGTTATTTTCCAGCCCCAACGAGACATTACCTTCAATTACCTACCTGGATACAAGTAGGTAATTGGAGGGAGTTGAGAGAAGAACAGTTCCCACAATTAAGGAGCTGAAGGAATTGATTTATGAGGCAAGATTATAAATGAGCTAAACACATATAACTTGGCGCAGTTAGGAGCCGGAGGCCCTGGTTCTACCTCTAAACATCAAAATGGTGTGAAAAGCCAGGAGGGTAAGAGATGAGAGACTCACAGTTTCCCACTTTGGCAAGAAAGGGAAGATGCATTTTCTCATCTCTACTACTTGGTCATTATAATTAGACAGTATGTAAGCTCTATGTTCCAGTCCTGTCATCTAAGTATGCCCAGTTATGTATCTTTGCTCTTGCCATTTAATTTTCTATGGCCTGGAATGTCCTCCTGATCCACAGTTAGTTCGGATGAATCTTCAAGGGATCAAAATTCACCTCCACTGTGAAACCTTCCTTGATTATCTCCCTCCCCTTCCTCCCATGTGATCTTTTATTCCTTTGAGACACTACTGATGTATGGGTTAGGCCGGCTGAACAGCCTTTTCCCCCTCTTTCTCTTGTACTCTTTGATTCAAGGGATGATTTTCTGGGTAGGGGACATGGAAAGGATATATTTTTTAAAAATAAAGGTGTCTTTTAAAAGACAGATCACAGAGAAGGGATATGGAATCATTGGTAGAGAGCTGGCCTCAGTGGCAGAAAAAGCTACATTTAAGTCGTGTCTGTGACAAATACTGGGGTGGGGAGTGATCCTGAGCAACACACTTTAGCTCTCAATGCCCAACTCTCAGAGACGATAAATTGAAGAAAAGGTGCCAATCTCCACTGGTAGAGAAAATTGCTCATCAAAAGCTTCTTACACTGATGAAATTGCAGATGTGGACTTTAAAAAAAAAAAGATTATGGTCAGATTGTAAAGTCTTGCCATTTTTTTTCTTTAAAATAAAAACAAACAAGCAAAAAACTCCCCAAGCTTTCCAAGGCAGTTGTCCCAACTACTTTATTATGGATTTCAAACTGAAGTGACATTTGTCACCATGATGGGTTTAAGAACTTTTACTAAGACTCAATCCCAGGAATTTGATGTTTAGCTTCAAAAAAGGAAAATAATGCCTAGCTCTTCACAACCCTGCAAGCCCCAATCTACTGGAGAATTTCCATCTACTTGGCACTGAGAGCCAGATCTCATACACCTTCCCAAAATCCCATACATACAGCATTTGGGAATGCAGGAAACATATTAGCTCCTTCCTGCTCAGTTGCACTGGAAGTGTACATGAACACAAGCCAAATTGCATTCAAATGGCTACACAGGCCACTTCCAGATGGCCCACAATGTGCCTACACACACACACACACACACACCTTCTTACTTAAAAGATGATTCCACAACGAGTCTGAATTTGGCTCCAAAGGTGGACTTGTTGTGAAGTTGTTTATAAAAGAAGCTATATGGGTAACTGGGAGTCATGAAGGACAATTTTTCCTCCAATAGGTCATTGATTTGGGGGCCTCCATAAGAGCCAGCTGGATACTAAAATATGTATTCCCAGACTTGAGCTCTCCACATGAGGATCTGAAATGAGAATTAGTCATTATCCTGTATAATTATATGAGAAAATTAAAGTGAATATAAACAGGCTCCTTTGGAAAAGAAAAGGACTCATCCAAGGGTTAAAAAGATAACCCTTCTCTTCCTAACAGGCTCTTCCCCTAAAACTATTTAGCACCCCCAACATATACACCAACCATTCCCCCTAATCCCTTATGTTACCAGATTTATAAACATAAGTCATTCTTTTGAAGCAGAAAATCTCAAATCTCCTCCACAAAGAAATTTCTATTAAATCTATGATCAGGGGTTCTTAACTTGGAGTCCATGAATAAATTAAAGGAGTCCATCAACCCTTATAAGCAAAAAGTATATCTTCATGTCAATATAATTGGTCTCTTTAATAAGCCTATGTATTTAGAAACTTTTATTCTGAAAAAAGGTTCCTACATCAAAGGAATGTCCATCAATTGGGGAATGGCTAAACAAGCTATGGTTTATGATGGTGATAGAATATTATTGTGCTATAAGAAATGACATGCAGGATGATTTCAGAAAGGCCTGGAATGACTTGTAAGAACTGATGTATAGTGAAAAGAGTAGAACCAAGAGAACATTGTGCACAGAGACAGCAATATTGTTTGATGAAGAACTGTGAAAGACTTAACTATTCTCAACAATACAATGATCCAAGACAATCCCAAAGGACTATTGAAGAAACATGCAATCTACTTCCAAAGAAAGAACTGATATTGATGGAACACAAACTGAAGCATGCTATTTTTCACTTTTTTTCATTTTTTTATTCAAGTTTTCTTATACAAAATGACTAATATGGTAATGTTTTACATACTCATGCATGTATAACCTATATCTGATTGCTTATCACCTCAGGGAGGGGGGAAGAGAGGGAGGAAAGGAGGAATAAAAATTGGAACCCACAACTATAAATAAAAATATTTATTACTTTAAAAAAACTCTAGAGTCAAACCAAAATTAGAAGTGAATTTGGAGCATATTTAACAAAATAAAATAATATTAATTAACACAAAAAGAAAAGAAAAAGAAAAGGGGTTCCTAGGCTTTACCAGATTGCCAAAGGAATTCATGACACACACAAAAAAAAAGATTAAGAACCCTTTTATTAGAAGGTAAACTCCTGGTAAATAGGCATCATCAATTATGATACTCTTGATATCACCAGTGGTTAATAAATATTGAAGAAATGGACAAATGAACCAATGAATGTACAGAAAGGAAAAGACAAAACAAAAGTGACTAATATGAAATTGAAATAAAAGATAAATCATTCCTTATCTTATAATGGAATACCACCAAGCCACCCTTGATAACTTTGAGTCACCTCATCTAGACAAAACCACATTCCAGGCATATGAAATTGCTAAGCCACTCTCAGGCATCTTTGGAAAATAAGTAAAATGACAAAGGGAATGGAGTCATCATGATGATCAAATGAGATAATATATGTAAGGTGCCTTGCAAACCATAAAGCACTATAAAAATATTAGCTATTATTATTAATAACAAAATGTAAGGATTTAACTAGATGAGTTTTCAGCTCATGAGCTTATACAATCTTTCCCCACTTTAGGTCACAGATATGTTCCATATCCATGGGGCTAAACTCCTAAGAGAATTAGGTCAAGAAGACAAAGAGTGAAAGAAATAGAAAGGAAAGGGAGAATTTCTAGGAAGATCATGCAAGTGAGAGGTTGCATCTCAACCAAGCTCCCCTCCTTATCTCAAAAAAGAAAAAAAAATCAAATCAAAATAAACATGATAACAAGAGCAAAAATGAACCATTCCACACAACTTAATTTCTTACACAAAAATGACATAGATTATACTAGCTTATTGTTCCTTTCTGTTTCAAATTTCACCTGCAAGGGACCCCAAGCCTTTATGACTATAACAGTGACAATTTTTTAGTCTCCCACTGGCAATATTTCAGCTGGACTTCCCCAACCCTTTAAAAGTAGAAGTTCATGATTTTTTCCAGCATCATTGTTCTGGCTGGAAGAATGGATAGCCATAGTTTGGGAAGGGAGGGAGCAGGAACACAATCCTAGGCAAGCTCCAGAAGGTGAGGGGAGAGGTGTGATATAAATCCAGCACCACATAAGAACTAGAAAGGCACCAAATGAACTGAAGAAAATACACAGAAGAAAGGAAAATAGTGGTAACTTCCAATAAGATATTTGAGTATGAAGTGGTCACTAAGCCCAGCTCCTCTTCATCATATCAAAATAGTAAGAAATATTTGTTATTATTCTCTTCCTCTAATATGCACAACAAATTGAAGATTGAATTACATTCTTCACAAGAAAACCTAGCAGAAAAAAATAGGGGAAATATTGCCAAGGGAAGAAATTAGTAAACATTGCCTACCCCGAAGCCTGGCATGTAGTTGGAGCTTAATAAATGATTGATGGACAAAAACAACCAAAAATATGCAATATAATGAATACTGTGGGATGAATGAAAGCAATATTATGGAAAGAACTGAAAACTCCTCAAAAAAGAGAAAGTATTATAAGTACCAAAACTACCAAAAGTAATTACAAAACAATTGCAAGACGTCTCAGTGTGGCTCAAAAACACAAATATAAATGAATTAAAATAAAAATAATGGAAAGTGGGATGAGAATCTTCAAGGAGAATTTTTTAAAATAAGAGAATCTTCAATTTAGAAAAAATGTCATTGGACCTCAAGAAATAAATAATTCTCTGAAAAAGATAGATCAACCAATTTAGATATCAAACTGCATTAATGGAAGAAAAATGGGCAAAACAAGATCAAAAGACAAAGATATTAGAAAAGCACAAGGGGCAGCTAGATGGCGCAGTGGATAGAGCAATGGCCCTGGATTCAGGAGGACCTGAGTTCAAATACGACCTCAGACATTTAACAATTACTAGTGTGTGACCCCAGGCAAGTCACTTAACCCCAATTGTCTCACACACAAAAAAAAACAAAGAAAAAAGAAAAGCAAGAGTTCTTTATAAGCCAAGGCAACTGATCTTGAAAATAGAATGCAATAATATAATGTAAGAATCATAACTTTTCATTAAAAATTAAATAAATGGTTGAATAATATATTTCAGGAAATCATATAAGAAAATTATTCAGAAGTACTGAAAATTGAGACCACAGCTCAAGACTTCATATGGCACTGACAGAGAAAAACCCAGAGTCTAATGCACCAAGAAATGTCATAGTTAAACTTCAGAGGCCTACCTCATTTTATTGCATTTCATAGATATTACTTTTTTATGAACTGAAGGTTTATGACAACACTGTTTAGCAAATCTATCAGCACCATTTTTCCAACAGCATATGTTCACACCATGTTTCTGTGTCACATTTGGTAATTCTCATAATATTTCAGACTTTTTCATTATTCTTATAGCTATGGTGATCTGTGATCAGTGATCTTTGATGTTACTATTATAATTATTGTTGGGTGCCATAAACCACACCCAAAGAAGATGGCAGATTTAATTAACAAATGTTATGTGTATTCTTACTATTCCATTAATTGGCCATTCCCCCATTTCTCTACCTCTCCTCAGGCCCATCTATTCCCTGAGATACAATAATATTTAAATTAGGCCAATTAAGAACCCTACAGTGACCTTTAAGTGTTCAAATGAAAGGAAAAGTCAATCTATGCAACAAACTTCATTGTTGTCTTATTTTAAGAAATTGGCACAGCCACCCCAACCTTCAGCAACCACCTCCCTGATCAGTCAGAGGCCCTCAACACCAAGGAAAGACCCTCCGCTAGCAAAAAGATCACAACTCACTGAAGGCTCAAATGATGGTTAGCATATTTTTAGAAATAAAGTATTTTAATCAAGGTATTGTACATATTTAGACATAATACCATTGCACACTTAATAAACTACAGTATAGTGTAAACATAACTTTTATATGCACTGGGAAACTAAAATTTATGTGAATTGCTTTACTGCAATATTTGCTTTATTGCATTGTTCTGGAACCGAACCCACAATATCTCCAAAGTATGTCTGTATAACAAATCTTGCAAGAAGTAAGGAGAAAGTCCTTTACCTATTGAGGGAAAACAGCACAAATAACTCAAGACTACACCTTGTTTGAAAAATAAATGAATGAATGAATGAAGAAAGAAAGACTGGAATATGGTATTCCAAAAAGCAAAGAAAATCTACAATCCAAAATAACATCAAGCTGGGATGACTTTAATCGTCAATGACAAAAAATATTTCAGAAAAATTATGGAATTTGAGGGACTTTTTCTTCAAAAGAAAGTAGAGGTGCACAGGGCATTTGGGATACAAATTCAAAACAAAATAAAGATAAGCAAGACTATTACAATTTAACATTCTTCACGATGCTGAGGGCCCCAGGGGGTGGGAGGTGGGGTGGTATCCATGGGGCAAAATCCATATACACACAAAGAATCAAATGAAGCAGAAGGAGGGAATGGGGGTGGGTGGGAATAGAATCAATATTTCTTGGACTAGAACCCCTTTTTCTTCATCTATAAATTAATGCTTTTGAGATGAGGCTACACAGAAGAAAATCTATAGCGATAGGAGAAAAGGTGGTAGTTGGAGAATCCAGACATATCCCCATCTCACCTGGTCAAGAGAGGAGAAGCTGCAACCTTTTAAATCTCTTGTTTTGCCTGAAGGGCACAAGAAGAGCAAGGAAAAAAATACTTGGGAGGTTAGGGAGTTTGGGAGACAGAAAAAGAAGTCAGCAAATCCAATAATCTTCAGCTACTATACAGATTTGCCCAGAAAAAGCCTCGTGAGAAGATGCCCCTATTGACCTCCACCCGAGGAAGTGAAGAATATCACATAATACCATTTTGTATGGTCGTTTTAAATAAACACAGCCAACTCTGGTTGTTTCCTATTTGAATTGAAATAAATGAAAAGATGTTTGAGGCTGTTCAAACAAGGCCCCTTGGGCAGTAAGGCTGACAGTACCAACAAACTGTACAACCTCTCATTTTGTAATTATTAACTGCTTAGCAAGCTTAAAAGCAGCATCTGCATCAGCCACTATATAATTATGAGATAATTTTGGAATTAAGACATCCATAAGGTGACACAACCTCACTGTAATGGGGGGAAATGGAGTCCGGTTTGGGGTTCTTAGGAATTCCTCTTTAAAGAATTACACCCTCTTGCACACAAAAGTAGTTAGAATAAGGTGATAGTTTATTTAGGAGCAAGGGAAGGGAAGGGTGGGGGGAGGGAAACCATGAAAGAAATCCTTGAACTTCTCATGGGGAGATAGGCACAAAGCACATGGCTCAGAGGTACCAAATCTCCCCGAACAGGAGGCTGGTAGGTACTTTTATAGAGGCCTGATGAGGGTGGACCATCTGCCTGTGGAAAGTTCCTTTAGTGAGGGTAGACCATCCCCCACTGGTGGTAGCTGGGGGAATTGGGTGAGGAGTGGAGGACCATCCCCCACTGGTAGTGACTAAGGGAATTGGGTGAGGGGTGGCTACAGACCTCTCTTCAGGACACAAAGGCTGCAGCCACACCCAAATTTATCTCCCCAGGGCAAGGGAGACCAGAATGAAGGGTAGGAATCCGAAGCTAGCTCAGTCCGATTTGGTTCAGTTTATCTCTCTAGGCATTATCTGTCCTCTGGTTTAGTTTTTCAAGGAGAAGGTTCCTTGATGTGCCCCAGAGAACTTCTGGGGTGCTCTGCACCCCATGACATCACCTAAAGGAAAGACAGCCTCCTTCCCACTCTGGAGTCATCCAAAAATGCTCATGGGAGCTCACTCAGAAAACTTCTTCCTCGTTCAGATCCTCTCCTCCTAGCTGGTGAGTAAAAGCCCATACTTTGAATACTGTTTGTTGGTGGTGGTGGTGGTGGTGAACCTTCTTCTAGCCTAGTGTTGCCAGTTCTTGCTGTCTTATCTGCACCGATTACCCTGAGGGTCTCATTCTGACAATCTTCTGTGTTTTTTCAATTCACTTCAATAAATATTCATTTAGTGCCTACCAGTCATAAAAGGATGTAGAAACTGGAGCTTTGCTTCAAGGTACAAAAATGTGGAGGACATTGATAACACACACACTCTTTTAGCAGCAAAGAAGCAACTGAGCTTGGCATTTGGGTAGTAAGAATAATCAGTTAAAATAGGAAAGCTATTACTTGGCAAGCTTCCTCCCCACCTCACACCCTCTTTTCCTGCCCCACCTTTTATTGTCTTTCTTCAGTGGTGATTTTCTCAACAGCATCCACCTGTGGAAACTGAATCATTCCCCTTCAAAAAATAAAAATTCTTGATTTTTCTTTAAAAATTGATTTAGGAGGGGGCAGCTAGGTGGCGCAGTGGACAGAGCACCAGCCCTGGAATCAGGAGGACCTAAGTTCAAATCCAGCCTCGGACACTTGACACTTACTAGTTGTGTGACCCTGGGCAAGTCACTTAACCCCAACTGCCTCTCACACACACCCCCCAAAAAAAAGGTAGTGGTGATCAAAAAGAGGCAAGCATGGCTTCATCAAAAAATTGATTTAGGAGCAAGTTGGGGGATGTTTAGGAATACTTTGTGAAGGTTGCCTAGGTTCTCAGCACTATGCTAGTCTCTGGGGGACATAAGAGAAAGAGAAGACAAGTTCCCTGCCCCTGAGAAGTTTACAATCTAGTTAGGACTATAAATATACCATATAAAAAATCTGAAATAATAATATGACAGCAGATGGCTTGATGTTCCCCAAAAGCACTAAAGAAGATCTCAAAGGTATTTCTACCTTATCTTTAATTCCAATTATCCCATTCCCTGGGCTTTATCTTGCTTTCTCCTGCTACTCATATTGGAATTTTTTTTTTTTTTAGTGAGGCAATTGGGGTTAAGTGACTTGCCCAGGGTCACACAGCTAGTAAGTGTTAAGTGTCTGAGGCCGGATTTGAACTCAGGTACTCCTGACTCCAGGGCTGGTGCTCTATCCACTGAGCCACCTAGCTGCCCCATATTTGGGGTTTTCTTGACAAAGATACTGTAATGTTTTGTCATTTCCTTCTGCAACTCATCTTACAGATGAAGAAACTGAGGCAAACAGGGTAAAGTGACATTCCCAGAGTCACACAGCTAATAATTGCCTAAGGATAGATTTGAACTCAGAAAGATGAATCTTCTTGAATCCAAGCCCAGAACTCTATGCACTGTGGCGTCACCTAGCTGCCCCAGAAAATGCAGTAGAATGTATTTAACAGGGAAGAGAAAAGAAGTGATTTGTGGTTGGGATATTTGAGGAAGTTATGCCACTAACCTACCCAAAACTCCATTATATGTTTAGGGGGAGCAAAGATTTAGATTTGTAGTACTTCTGGGCATTACCCATTAGATATTACCCATTACCGATATTATCACGTTATCAATATACACTGCCCATTGACACATATTAATAATTATAATTTGATGACAGTGATGATAACAATGATAGAAGTTGGAATAACTAATGCCCAGATTAAACCAGCCCCTGGGCCCACCCACCATAAGAAATACAAACATCAGTTTCACTCCTTCACTAAAAAAAAAAAAAAAAAGAAAACAAAAGAAAAAAAAACCCCAGGGCAGCTAGGTGGCACAGTGGATAGAGCACTGGCCCTGGAGTCAAGAGTGCCTGAGTTCAAATCCGGCCTCAGACACTTAACACTTACTAGCTGTGTGACCCTGGCAAGTCACTTAACCCCAATTGCCTCACTAAAAAAAAAAAAAAAAAGAATGTAAGCTCCTTGAAGGTAGGGACTATTTCATTTCTGTCTCTTTGTAGGTAGTGCCTGGAATATTATTATTAAGTAATAAATGTCTGTTGGAAGAATGGCTCTTCTAGATGAACAAATCCATTCATCTGTCACCCTCTCTGACCATGTTCATTCACAAAGTAACACATTATGAATGTGAAAATGCCTTGGAAAATATTGCTATTACAAATGGAAGGTAGGTTCCTTTTTATATACATTTAAAACACAATTTTAGATAATTAAAATATAAGAAATATAGTTCAATGGATAGAGGGCTGAATTTGGAGTCAGAAAGACCTGGGTTCAATATCTAGTCTCTAACCAGTCAACTACTGTACCTATCTAAGACTCAGACAAATCCCTAGAATTTATTGACTAAATCAGAGATGGGTCACTATCCATCATGGGACTAGGAGTTTCCTGTTGACCAAATCAGAGCTCTTTCTCATACCTCCCAAAATAGGAAACCAAAGCTGGGATGAGAAGAAACTAACAATGCCTCTGGTTCAACAACTGTGGGAAACAATTATTTTATGGCGGTTGATTTGTAAAAAGTTTAATAAGCTTCTACCCCGCACGATAAAAATAGGGAAAAGAAAACTTCTGGTCTCTGGATTTTTCAGTGAAATGAATATGATTTTCTTCTGGTGGGAGAGAAGTAAATTCACCCTCAACTCCACCCCAACCCAGCCCAGAAAAGCCTTTCTTCCACATAACCCTTGATACATTGAAGATAAAACTTGGCTCTGTAACGGACTCATTATTCTTGCTGCAAACCATCTGTCAAATTGTGTTTAACAAGTAGGGTAAATTCAAGAGAAATAAATAACCATTTTCTGCAGACTCTCATGTCCACACAGGTATACTTCAGATGAGCTATGCTTGACATAAAGCACACACACACACACACACACACACACACACACACACACACACACACACACACTTTCTCAATTTCCTGGCAATGCACTATTACTTAAATATACAACAAATACAAAGACAGAAAAAAATGCAAGTCATTCTCTTTTTTCCTGCAAATCATTTCCTTTCTTCCTCCTTCTCCTCTTCTCTCTCCCACCAGCATTCACCCTCCCTTCTACCCCATTTTTTATCCTCTGGGGACTCAGCCCCAAACCAGTTCCTTCCCTTACCAGGCTGCCAGTTCCCAAGAAGCCCAGTGACTCATTCACAGTCCTCCAAAAAAACAAACAGCACATAAATCACCAGCTAAAACTAACTCAACTTCAAACTCCACCGTTCCAACATTAATAGTGCCTTTGTTGTCAATAAACCCATATTTGACTTCTCCTATTTTTATGTGTATTTTATTTATAAATTACTAATGCTTTTCCTGGAGCAAAATGGTTGAAGTAATAGTCTACACCAAGCTATATCTCTGTCAGCTAGAGGGGAAAAAACACAGTTCAAATTGAATCAACGAGGGAAAACCATTAGCTGGGAATATACAGGCAATTCCCGATTCTGCTCCATCATCACTACCTACACTTACCATCTTACCTACCAGGAGGGAACCAGCACTAAGTGGACTTTTAAATTATTCCATAGTCAATCAAACAGATGGAAAGTGAGAGCAGTGCCTTGAAGCCAATTCACCGCCTGCTTTCCTATTTGGGGGAGAAAAAGTCACGATCCATGCCTCCTGGCTAGTATTATTAATTCAATGATTGAATTCAACAAGCATTGATTCCTTGCTTAACCCATCCCAGGCCCTGGAGATACAAAAACAAAGCAGTCTCTGCCTTCTGGAAGCTTACATTCTATTGCTGTATAGGTCCCTCTGAGAGTCAAATAACAAATAGGTACCTGAAAGAGCCCTCCAATCCTGCAGGGATCTCTAAGGACTCTGGCTTACATTGCCTAACTCTAGGAGGATGCTGGAGCAGATCAAGGTGAGAGGGTTCAGGCTTCAGGGAGAGAGACGGGACTAAATTTAGCCACCTACAAGGAAACACTGAATATCAGCAAGGAAGGCAAGTCAATTGGAGCTGAGTTCTAATCCTATTTTTGTTCCCCCCTCCCCCAAGTTGTGACATCCCTCCCAAGTCTAGTTACTCCCCATCTTTGTGGTATGTTTTCTCTCTGTTGTAAGAGGATATTTGGATCACCCAATCAACAGACATTTACAGAGTACTGACTCCATGCTAGGCACTGTGCTGGATACCAGGGGAACAAAAACACAAAGAAGGAGCCAATCCTAACTCTCAAGGTTCTTACAATCTATAAGTGGAGAGAAAGTAAACTTACAGAATAAACAAATAGAGAATAGATATCTCATGTTTAAGAGGTCAACAAACCTGTGGCTTTGTACTAGTCACTTAAAAAAAGCTAGAGAAGAAACAGAACATACATTTTCATCCCGTCTAGTTACTAGGAAGAGGTAAAGTAAGGCAAGAAGCAAAAGAACAACGTGTTAGTCTTTTGACTGAGAAAAGATTTTCTTCCCCTGCGTCCTGTCATGATTACCTCTAAAGACATGTTTAATTCAGTTGTTTTCAGTCGTATCCAACTCTTCTTGACCCCATTTGAGGTTCTCTTAGCAAAGATACTGGAGTAGTTTGCCATTTCCTTCTCCAACTCATTTTACAGATAAGGAAACTGAGGCAAACAGGGTGAAGTGACTTGCCCAGGGTCACACAGCTATTAAGTATCTGAGGCTGGATTTGAACTTAGGAAGATAAGTCTTCCTGACTCCAGACCCAGCACTCTATTCGCTGAACCACCCAGCTGCCCAAGACATAGTTTACCTTCCTATAATGCGGCCTGAATGACAGAAAGGTTTGATATATTATATTCCAGAGAATTAACAGGGGAAATAAAGATAATGTTAAATAATATCCCACAAAAGATGGTACTTAAAAAAAAGATTTCAAAGTCTCGCTATTCCATGTGTTTTATATATTTAAACTTCATGCTGTTCACCAATGTGTCCCCTTAGCAATAAATATTTACCAATAATTTAGCAATCGGTATATACCCAGCCCTAGCTTCACTGATTTCATAGAATCTCTGAGCTAGAAAGAACCTTGCAAAACCATCAAATTCAATTGCCTCATTGTGCAAATGAAGAAAACGAACCCCAGAGAATTGAAATGATTTGCTCCAAGCCATATGGCCAGTTAGCAGCAAAGAATCTAGACTAGAGGGCAAGTTTCTCCCACTATTCCAGTGTACACCACAGTGCTTCCTGTAGGTTATATGCTTAACAATAAAAATAATTCTGTGTCTGGATGTTCTATCTACAGCCTTGTAGAATCAATGACACTTTCCTAAGACTGCAAGCAGGGGTATGGAGAAGGAATAGTCTGAGGTCTCAGAAGCACGGCCCATTCGCACAATGACATTCCAGAGATGTGGCCAGCCATCCTGAAAAGGTTATTCCATCTTTTTTGTTTGTTTTGATTTTTTGCCTTTTGTTTTGGTGGAGCAATGAGGGTTAAGTGACTTGCCCAAGGTCACATAGCTAGTGTCAAGTATCTGAGTCCGGATTTGAACTCAGGTCCTCCTGGATCTAGGACCAGTGCTTTATCCACTGTGCCACCTAGCTGCCCCCAAGGTTATTTCATCTTAACTTGGGCCCTGAACAGATTCACACAGGGGCTGCCAAGTGAATAGACCTCCCTAATGCCCTCACTCATGCCTAAGATGTTCAACTACCCCCAGGATGCCAAAGATGTAAGCAGAACATGTACCTGCTCTCTTGTTCACCCACCTGACCAACAGCATGAGGTCTAACACATAATCTCTGAAATCTGATCAGCCGTGAGAAGATGAAGGATGTGACAAGGAGTTTCTGAAGTCTATTTCTCCATTAGACCTTTTGGTAGAGAACAACTGAATACAAAGACTCTTGGCATTACACCTTTGACAAGAGTCTGCTCACACCTGGGCAAAGGGAGTAAATAGTGTCATGTTATAAAGAAACACCAGAAAAATAAAAAACCGAACAAGAAAACCAGAATAACACCTACTAGAGATCAAACCTCATTAAAGCACACACCCTGACGGAGCCCTTGGTGCGGAGAATGAGCAAGGTAAACACATGGTTTGCTGTGAGAATGAGCCACAGGTGCTAGAAGCAAGACAGAAAATGGAGAATCTCACAGCAAATAGAGAAGCCAAGGGGAATTTGACAGGGACCTGCAAAGAGTACACTAGGGCTGTTTTTCTGCCAGTGCCAAGTAACAGCTATGTGTGCATTGGACGTCCCCCACATCTGGAATTCTCTCTCTGCACCTCCAGCTCCTGGCTTCTTTTAAATTCCAGCCAAACTATCACGTTCTTTGATTAGTCTTTCCAGTCCTCCTGAATCTTGGTGGTTTCCCTTTAAGACTATCTCCAATTTATCTTGTAAATTTCTTGTTTGTACTGAGTTGTTTGAATGTGAGATCCTTGAAGCCAGGGACTGGTTTTTGCCTGGCAAATAGGAGCCACTTGGTAAACGTCTATTGACTCAGCTTGATAAAGTGTGCCTTGGCCTATCTAGAGGAGAAAGGAGTCACAGGATCATAGATTTAGAGCTAGAAGGGACCCTGGAGATCAATGAGCGCCATGCCTTGATTTTACAGAGAAAATTGAGGCCCAGAGAGGTTAAGTAATCATGAGGGTAAAGTTTCAGGGTGAATTTGAACCCAGGTTCTCCTGATTCCAAGTCTAGTTCTCTAGCTTCTACACTATACTTAAGGACCATTTCTCTACTCCTCAGATCATCACGAAGAAGCTATTGTGTTTGTTGAAAGGATGAAATAAATGCCTCAAAAATGAAACGGAGGGGGGGGGAACAATGAATCTAAAGGGGCTAAAGGATAACGTTCATCTTCATCATAGGATTAGAGAATGAAAGAGAGCAATGAAGAGAATATAGGCCTTTGGAGATATGTATGACATGTTTCCTAAAAATAGAGAAGAAAGAACTTCCTTGTGCTCCAAGGAATAAGGATAAGGATCTGCGGGGGCCATGAGGAGAGAGGCATCCAACATTGGTCAAAAGAGCCCTGGTAGCTAATGAATACTTTGGGGTACCAAACTTGAGGTGAACAATGTGTTATCTTCCCAGGGCAGGTATCCTGGGACATGATGGAAGACTTCCCATAAAACCTGTCAACTATTCCTTACTTCTGACAATAAACTTGGAGATGAGTGATAACACAGAAGAAATTCAAAAAGCATTTCAGGGGATTAAGGCATCCTGGGCAAGAAAGTGAAGACCTTGAGGAGACAGGATGCATTTTCACCAAAGCTACTAAATAAAGGTAAGGGATTTCAGAAGAAAAAATAGACTGAGAAAGCAAATAGCTGGTTTAAAAAACTGTCTGAGAATGGGATTGGGATTTATGGAACAAAACATAAGGTGATCTCCAATCAAGGAGGGAATGCATCTAATAAGAGCCAGCTTTTAAAATTATTTTTGTGCATACATTTGTGAATCTGATCAAGAAATCTCTCAACTAAAAATATTGGGGGGAAGAGAAAACTTCTCATCCTACCAGATGCCATGGAAAAGTAATATGACATAGGAATAAGACCAAGGAAGAGGACAGAAATTCACCATAGACAATATCCAGGAAGAATGGAAATAATTAAAATTATGGCCTCAGATGTCTGTGTGGAAATGTGCAATGATCAAGATGAACTAGAGATATTAATGCAAGAAAGTCATTTTGGTCTGATAGATATATCACTAAGACTTGGTGGGATGGTATGCATGACTATGATATGTCTAAGAAACATAAATTATATTCAAAAAGAATAGTATTCTATTAAAGATACAGAGGAGTAACACTTTGTCAAGAATACATATGGGGAAATCCACAAACCAGATGTTAAAACATGGTAGAGACCATTTTGATAAGGATCAGTGGAGGAGGAAACTAAAGTGGTATTGTTGTAGGAATATACTGATATTCCTATAAGCCAGGCCAGAAAGAGGATATGGATGATGAGTTTGGGAAACAGACCAAATATCTGGGGAATAATCATAACAGCAACAAAAACAATAATGCTATTTGTGAGCACATTTTGGGGTTTCTTGGCAAAGATACTGGAGTGGTTTGCCATTTCCTCCTCCAGTTCATTTTACAAATGAGGAAACTGAGGCAAACAGGGTGAAATGACTTGCCTAGGGTCACACAGCTAGTAAGTATCAAGTGTCTGAGGCCAGATTTGAACTCAGGTCCTCCTGAATCCAGTGCTTTATCCACTGCGCCACCTAGCTGCCCCAAGACATTATATGTTAAACAGAAGTAGTAGAGGTAACAGGGAGCCATTACAGTTTATTGAGAAGAGGAGAAACCTGTTTAGACCCGGACTTTAAGAAAATCATCCTGGAAGTGTGTGAAGGATGGATTGGAATAGGGAGAGACTGATAAGGAAGCTATTGGAATAGCCTAGGCAAGGGGTGATAAGAGCCTGAACTAGGAAGGTGGCTGCTTATGTGGAGATAAGGGAATGTATGTCAGAGATGTTGTGGAGGTAGAAATAAAAAGATTTAGCAACTGACTGGATATGTTGGGTAGCTGAGAGGGAAGTTGACAAGGAATGTATATTACCCAAATAATGACATAGAGATACCACAGATGACAAACCAGTGAATTAGCCCATCAATCCACGTACCATGAACCAGCACTGCCAATAGAGAATTCCATTCCCATAATGGAATATGAGAAGGGAACTGGACTGAATTGCTTTGGGGGGAAGTTTGCAGTGCTTTCAATGAATCACAAGCTGCTTACCCCCACAAAAGCTTGCTTTGTAAAAAATGATATTCTCCTGATGAAGGTTATATAGCTACTAATCATCTAGCATCATTATCTCAGAAAAATCACAACTGCAGGTGACCAAAGGGCACACAAGGAGATGTCTTGAATACAGGTTAGCTACATTATGTTACCAACGGTGACTTGGATGCAAGAACTATGTTAAGGCAGGTAAGTTGGCAAAATAGACTTAGATTTAGACTTGTATTTAGGAAGATCTGAGTTAGAATTCTGCTTCTGACACTTACTAGCTCTGTGACTCCAGACAAACCACTTGACCTCTCTCTGACTGAGTTTCCTCACCTGTAAAGCAGGGAATTATACTTGATTCCTGCCTTCAAAGGTGCCTTCCAACATTAAATCTATGATACTATGAATCCTTGATAGCCTCAGTTTTCCTATCTATAAAAATAGAGATAACAAAGCATTGACTTCAAAGGGTGGTTGTAATATACAAATAAGGTAATATATAAATGTATACAATTATTATCATCATCATGGCTACCATCTATATAACATTTTAAGGTTTGCAAGTACTTTGCAAGCATCTCAATGTATCCTCACAACAATTCCTGGGAAGTGCCATTATTATCCCCATTTTATAAATGAGGAAATTGAGGGAAATGGAAGTTAAGTGACATGCCTAGGGTCACAAAGCTAATAAGTTTCTGAGGCAGGATTTGAACTTAGTCTTCTTAACTCCAGGTCCAGAATTCTATCCACTACACCATCTAGCTGCCTATTATTGTTGAATGGCAAGATTAAGGACATTGTACGGCCAGAAAATGACCTGGGTCAGCACCTTATATAACAAGAATAAGGGATGGGCACCCCAAATGTCACAATGTATCCATTAATAGAATCAGTCTCCAGTACATTGGGTAGATCCAACACGGAAAATTTACGGAGACAGGTGTAGTGGCACACACCTGTAGTTCCCAGTTCTGGGAAGGTTGTAGCTGGTGGATCACGAGTTCAGGAGTCCTTAACTGCAATAGGACTAAAGGTATTTGGTGTCTGGAACCAAAATAGTGAGCTCCCAGGAGTGGAGGACCATGAGTCTGCCTAAGGAGGGTTGAATGGGCCATGTTGGAAAAAAAGAACAGGTTAAAGCTTCCATGCCAATCAGTCTTGGGATTAGACCTGTGAGCAGTAAGGAAATAAAGCAAAAGGGAAGGGAAGTGACAGAGAGCAAGAGAGATGGAGGGAGAGAGTGGAGGGAGGGAGAAAAGGGAAAGAGAAAAAGAGAAAGCAGGGAAGGGGAGATGAAGAAAGAAAGAAGAGAAAGAGGGGAGAGAGAAAAGGAAGGGAGAGAGGGAGAGAGAAGGGGGGATAAAGAGAGGAAGGGGGAAAGAAGAGGAAAGAGGGAGAGAGGGGGAACAGGAGAGAGGGGAAAGAGGGAGGGAGGAAAGGGCAGAGAGAGAGAAAGGAGAGAGGGAAATGGGGAGGGGAGAGGGAGGGAGAGATAACGAGAGGGGGGAGGGAGGGGGAGAGAGAGAGAGAGAGAGAGAGAGAGAGAGAGAGAGAGAGAGAGAGAGAGAGAGAGAGAGAGAGAGAGAATGAGAATGAGAATTAACAATCAGAAACACACAGGAAAAAAGGTATAACTAGACTGCAATAAATTCCAGTGGAGAAATGAAATGGTAGACATGTAATGAAGTAGGAAATATATGCACAGAAAATGGAAGCAAGGTCAAGTAAATGCAGGTGAGTACAGAAAGATTGGCAGGATCCTGCAATATTCCCCACAAGCTGAGGGGGAGAGTGAATGCCAGGGACAACAAAAAGGGATTTTCCCCAAACTACATTGAGGTCAAGAGGAAAAACAAAAAAGGGATCGCACTGCTGCTCATGATGAATGGGAGACATTCACTTCTCTAACACTTCTAAAGGTTTAGAGTTTACAAAGCATTTTAAGTACATTCTTGCCTTTGATCAACCAGGTAAAATATATACTACTGGATTGTTACTCTCATTTTATTGATAGGGAAATGGAGGTTCAGAGAGGTTGACTTGCCCAGGATCAGGCAGAAAGTAGAGGCAGAATTCAAACCTGGTCCTTTACCTATTCCAAGACCAATATTCATTGTACTCTACCCTATTGCCCCCCAAAATTGCTTAGCTCCCTTCAATAAATCCAAGGAACCAGACCCAGATGAACCACATCCCAAGATGCTGAAACAACCAGGGAATGCAATTGCAGAGCCATCTGAAAAACCACAGAGCATGAAAGTGTTATCCCAGGAACAGAGATCAGCAAATTTACTAATTGTAAAAAAAAATTAAGAGGATAAATCCCTCAAACTACAAACTGATAGATTTGTTTGAAATAATTGGAGAAATATTAGTTGTTCATGGGTAGGCAGAACCAATATAATAAAAATGACAATTTTACCTAAAATAATTTACATATTCAATGCCATCCCAATTAAGCTATCAAAAAAGTATTTTACTGAATTAGAAAAAATAATAACAAAATTAATTTGGAAGAACAAAAAGTCAAGAATATCAAAGGAACTAATGAAAAAATGTAAAGGAAGTAGATTCCTGCAAAAAATTCTAAATCATATTATTCAAGAGAAACTTCATGAACTTTTATAGAAGTAATGGTGATCACTAAAAACTATCATAGGTTCGGCAAAAACAGGTGATGAAAAACTAATCTCATTTGGTTTTTTGGTCAGGATTACTGGATTAGCATATATCTACCAGATGAGTAATACCACAGATGTACTATACATGAACAATAGCAGGGTATTGGACCAATTTTCTCATGCTATCCTTTTAGATATAACTGAGGGTTTGTGGCAGATGACAATATTATTAAGTTTGGAACAAGGTGAATGGCTATTACCCAAAGAGTAGTGGTGGATGGACCAAGATTCAATGTAACCAAATTTCAGAAGCATGTATTGAATGCTTACTATGTGCTAGGCACTGGAGATACAAAGACAAAAAGGAATATATCCCTATTATCAAGTCAATCAGTCAGTAAGCATTTATTAAGCACCTACTATGTACCAGATACTATGCTAAGTGCGAGAGATACAGAGAAGGTAAAAAACAAAACAAAATAAGAACAGTGGCTGTTCTCAAAGAGCAACAGATGTAAAACAACTATGTACAAATAAGGTGTATACAAGATAAAGGAGAGATAATCTCAGAGAGAAGGGAGAAAGATAAAGAACTGAGAAAGGCTTCTTGAAGCAGATTTGAAGGAAACCAGGAAACAGGTAGAGATGAAGAGGGAGGAGTTTCTTCCAAAAATGGGAGAGAGACAACGAAAATGTCCATTCTGGAGATAGAGTGTCTTGTGTGAAGAACAGCAAGGAGGCCAGGTGTGGCTGGATCAAAAGGTATGGGGGGGAGGAGGGGGCAGTGGGAAGAAGTAAGAAGATTGCAGAGGTACCATGGGCCAGGGAGGAAGGGCTTTGAATACCTAACAAAAGGTTTTATATTTGATCCTGGATGGAAGAGGGAGATCCCAGAATTTACTAATTGGGGGAGTGACAGAGTCAAATAACTTAAAACTTTTTAATCCCTAAAGAGGTTTTTAGTACAGCACTCCAGGGACGTGCCCCTAGTCTTGTTCTGTTCAAAATTTTCATCAATTACTTGTTCAAAAGCATAAATGATATGCTTATCAAGTTTACAAAAGATAATAAAGCTGCGAAAGTTAGCTAACACACTGGATGACGGGGTAAGGATCCAATAAGGTCTTATTAGATTTGATCCATTATTCTAGTCTAATAATGGGAGACTTAATGGGGGAAATGTGAAATACTATGCTTGGGTTCAAAAAAGTCAATTTCACATTACTCCACATAATGGAGAGGCATTTCTAGATAACAGTCTATGTGGAAAATATCTAGTTTTAGTTAATTATAAGCTCAATATGATTTATCATTATAACTAGAAAGCAAAAAAAACCCCACCCCTAAATGTTGGGGGGAATATTTTGTTTGTTTGTTTCTAGTTTGTTTGTTTTTTACCAGGCCTATGATTTTAAGAGGTATAGGGATCATAGCTTGGTGGTACAGTAGATAGAGCTCCAGGCCTGCAGTCAGGAAGATCTGAATTCAAATCCCACCAAGCTTACTTACTAGTTGTGTATTCCTGGGAAAATCACTTAACCTCTTATCTGGCTCAGTTTCCTCAATTGTAAAATGTAGATAATACCACACGTACCTCACAGGGTTGTTGTGAAAAACAAACGAGTTTATATTTATATTTATAAAGCATTTGGTACAGTGCCTTAGTACATGATAAGTACAATAAATCCTTGTGCTCTTCCCCTCCCTTTCACATTCTCCCTCTACTAATACAGATTGGGACCTGCTCTGCAACTTATACTCTCAGTTACTTGGGACACTGATTGATCAAGAGACTTGCCCAAGGTCACAGAGCTACCTATGAGTCAGAGGTAGGATTTGAATCCAGGTCTTCCTGACTCATGCCCGGGGAGTCCTCTCCCTGCTACCCAGTGATGCTTCTCAATACCCCTTAAACTGTATTAATAGATGAAGAGCATCTAGAATAAGGAAAGTGAGTATCCCACCACAGTCTGCCCTGATCAAACTATACCTAGCAGACGGATGTTAGTTCTGGACTTCCTTTCGGTCTCAACTGAAGTCCTACCTAGTGAAACAAGACTTTTCTGGTCATCTTCAATCTTAGTGCTATAGTAATTTAAGACTAGGGCAGCTAGGTGGCGCCATAGTGCATAGAGCGCCAGGCCTGTGGTCAGGAAACCATTTTCCTGAGTTCAAATCCATCCTCAACCCTGGGCAAGTCATTTAACCCTGTTTGCCTTAGTTTCCTCATCTGTCAAATGAGCTAGAGAAGGAAATGACAAACCACTCTAGTGTCTTTGTCAAGAAAACCCCAAATGAGGTCACAAAGAGTCAGACCCAACTAAAACAACTGAACGACAAATTGAAAACTCTCCCCCTAATTTATCTATGCAGTTTGCATGTTCCCCATTAGACTGTGAGCTCTTTGAGAAGACTGTCTGGGTGGGTCTTTTTTACTCTCTTTGTATGCACAGTGCCTGGCAAATAGGAAGCAATTAATAAATGCTAATTAATTAATTTATTGATATAAGCCTAGAGCCCAGCCAGAGAAAGGGGAGGCCAGAATGGCACAAAGACTAGAAACAATTCCATATGAAGGTCAGTCTAAACAATAGGGGCTGTTTTGCCTGTTTAAGAAAAGACTTGTGTGGGGAAGGGGGATACTTGTTATCTTCAAAAATGTGAAGGGTTGTCATGTGGAAAAGGGATTAGTCCTGCTCTGCTCAGCTCTCAAGGGAAAGGCTGGGAGAAATGGCTGGAGGTTGCAGACAGTCAAATTTCTGTTCAGTCCAAGGTAAAACTTCTTCATAATTAAAGTACTCGGAGAGTAAAGTGACCTTAAGTGGTGAATGGACACCAGTGAGAGACACCGTAAGGGGTATTCCTGCACAGATGCAGATACAAGTTGGGCTTGAAGCTTCTTCCAACCTTTATCTTTTTCCTTCATGAACTCTACCACCAACTGAACCTGGGATTCCCCATGCTTTGCTTTTTCACTTGTTCCCTTGTTCACTTTCATTTCCCAAAATTCAACCAAGGAAACAGGAATAGGGTCATGGGTTAAAAGACTAAGAAAAACCAGTCTGGGAGCAAAAGCTGGGATTTTATTTGAAATGAGTCACTTGCTCATGTTGTTCAGCCTACCCGCCACTCCATATGCCTTGCCCCTCTTTTCTGCCTTGCTGAGCTAAATCCTTCTACCCATCCTTCAAGGCCTAGATCAAAGCCTGCCTCCTCCATGAGGCCTCCCTGACCACAGCAGCCCACAATGGCCTCCTTGCCTGGACTCTTTCTAAGCGTACTCAATTATTTAAGACGCAATTATATGTGATGTATGATATATTTCTTTCTTGTGATATTACTTCTCAACTGTTGGTCTCATCTGCCCAAGGACACTTATAGGAACAGCTCTCCTACTGCACCCTCTACAACACTGAATTCTAACAACAGCTCATATTGGATAACTTCTTGGCCCCCAAGAGTTCATAGTTCCCTAAGCCCTCTGCTTTCTACTTCCCTGGGGGACTCCAGATTAACCCCACCCTTTCTAACCAATTGGCACAACTATTGATAACCTACCATCCTACACATATGCCTTTCCCCTGGACACATTTTTATAATTTTCACAGTGACTTTTTTCTGCCGATATTATGTGTGCCTGACTGCCATATACATTCTATTAAATTACAATCTAATGGGGGAAAATAAAAAATAACAATTTTTTAATTTTAAAAAAATCTAGTGGGGGAAGAAAATACACTAATTAGAAGAACAATTAACATCTATATAGTACCTACTATGTGCCAGGCATTATGCTAAGTAATGGGAATACAAAGAAGGGGAAAAGAGTCTCTGACCTCAAGGAACTTACAATCTAATGGGGGAAGATAATACCCTGATGGTGATGATGATGACAACGATTTACATTTATATAGTACCTACTATGTGCTGAGCATTATACTAAGGACTGGGGATACAAAGAAGGAAAAAGACAGTCTCTGACCTCAAGGTATTTACAATCTAATGGGGGAAGACAACAACGCAAAAATAATAATAATGATGATGATAACAACAACAATAGCTAACATTTATTTACCATTTACTATATGCTAGGCATTGTGTTAAGTGTTTTACAAATACTACATCATTTGATCCGCACAATCCTGGGAGGTAGGCATTATTATTCCCATTATATAGATGAGGAAACTGAGGCAGACTGGGATTAAGTGATTTGAACTCAGATTTTCCTGACTCCAGGCCCTGTGCTCTATCCCCTGTGGCACCTAGCTGTCCTCTTATTCAGTGCCTACTATGTGCGAGGCACAGTGCCAGCTACTGGGGACACAAAAGACTAAAGCCTACTCCCTGCTCTCAGAGAGCTTCTACTCTACTAAAACCCGATAATTCTGGTAAAATTATTATCCTCATTTTACAGGTGAGGTAACTCAGCAAGGTTAAGTAACTTCCCCAGTGTCACACTGCTAACAAATGTTGGAACCAAGACTCAACCTCATTCATTCTCCAGAACCAAATCTCTTTAAATGACCTCAGTGGTGCCTCTCTGTTGCCAGGAGACAATGTGCTGAGACACAAACAAATGTAATCTCCTTGAGGACAGGGGGCTATTTGGTTTCCTTTGGAAAACCTCTGAACTGCCAGCACCTATAATAGGGTTTTGTATATAGCAGTGGCTTAATGCTTGTTGAAGTGAATTGAGCAAGGATATATTAAGCCTATGCTAGCTAGTAAGGGCTAGCATGAAAGAGCTAAGCATGAGGGAAGGAGGGAAGGAAGGAAGGAAGGAAGGAAGGAAGGAAGGAAGGAAGGAAGGAAGGAAGGAAGGAAGGAAGGAAGGAAGGAAGGAAGGAAGGAAGGAAGGAAGGAAGGAAGGAAGGAAGGAAGGAAGGAAGGAAGGAAGGAAGGAAGGGAGGGAGGGAGGGAGGGAGGGAGGAAGGGAGGAGGGAAGGAAAGAAGGGAGGGAAGGAAGGAAGGAAGGAGGAAGGAAGGAGGGAGGGTAGGGGAGAGAGAGAAAGAGACAGAGAGAGAGAGAAAGAAAAGAAAGAAAGAAAGAAAGAAAGAAAGAAAGAAAGAAAGAAAGAAAGAAAGAAAGAAAGAAAGAAAGAAAGAAAGAAAGAAAGAAAGAAAGAAAGAAAGAAAGAAAGAGAGAAAGAGAGAAAGAGAGAAAGAAAGAGAGAAACACCTGGTCAAGCTTGATTAATGAGACACAGAACAGATGCTGGAAAATGTCTGCTAAATTAAAAGAAAACCGAAACAAAGAGAGACGGAAAGGAAATCAGAAGCCCTGCCTTTAATACGCTGCATTTTGTTATCTGCAGTATCTTTCAACCACAGATAACAGAATCAACCACATGGAATGCTAAGATGCATGCCAGGTGAAAAAACACCATAAAGACATCATAAAAAGTTCCTCCAGTGCCCATAAACTGCTGGGGGATGGTCAGGAGGGCAGAATAGTCAAGTCCCCGCATTTCCCAAATTAGAGGGTATAAAGACGCATGCAGATAGCTACATGTGTATGTGTGTGTGTATAATTGAGGGCTTAAAAAACATTCCTACATTAAACAGGGCTCCCTCCTTGAAATCCTGTGCTGGGAACCTCTCCAACGAGCACACAAACACACACACATACATATACACACACACACACACACACACACACACACACACACACACACACACAGCACACACTGTAGGAATTCAATTTGGAAACCATCATCCAAAGCACAGAGGAGACCAGGCAAGTCATATTGCTATAATGCTTAGATTATCAATCATCTTGACAGTTTATTGGCTATATCACCGCACATACCATTAAAATGATGTCTGGCCTCGAATGTCAGGAGGCAAACATTAAACAGGCCAGGATTAAAAAGCAGATCCCAAACAGCACTCCAGTAAAGTTTCCCTTCCACTCTGAAATTAGTTAGAGCTGACTAAGTAACTGGCGTTAGACTTTGAAGAAATATACAACCTAAAAGGCCCAGAGTCAACACAGACCTGACGGGCTGATAGGTAATGTCATGTTATGGCAAATCTGAAGCTCCTGCAGTGGATTTATCACGTACTCTGGGCAACAGAGTGATTGCTAATGGAGGGAGGGAGGGTAGGAAGGAGGGAGGGAGGGATGGGCGGAGGGAAGAAAGGGAGGGGGACGTGGGGGGGGGGGGGAACAACAACATAATTTGCCTCCTCTCAGAACCAAGGGCTGGCATCAAAAGGGCCAAGTAAACTCCTTGAAGTCAGGAAGGAATGCTAATAATTTCATACTACTGAGCAAACATATTAATATTACCCCGCACACATTATTAAAGTAATTTTACGGATTCAGAGGAACCAAAAAGGCAGTGGAGACATTCATAATTCAAGAGCTCCAGACAGTGAAAGAGTTACAAACGCTGAGCTTTAAAAAAAAAAAATGCTCCTGAATGTGTCACTCTGGCAAGACAACCTCGACACAATTAAAACTATATTGGCGCATCAATAGGGCTCAATTGAGAGCTGTGTACCTGCTTTTTACTAGGCCCTGGCTTTATAGATGCCTTCAGAATAAAGGGGGATGGGAAATGTACAGCTAATTAAAGGGAACCAACCTTCTGTGCCTAAGGAAAAAAGATGGTGCTTTTTAAAGGGAGAGAGGAGAGAGAAGTCCAAAGGAGGGAGAAAAACACTTTTTTCATATTTCTGTCAAGGGTTGTTTTTCTCCTCCCCAGCCCCCCCCCCCGCATAGTTCCTTGAACCAATCTGTGTTTGTTTCTCAGTCAACAATATTTATGAAGCACTGGGCTAAGTAAAGGCTGAGGATACAAAGAAAGAAAAATATAGGCCCGGCCCTCAAGGGGCTCACATTCTAAAATTTAATTCTTGTTGCCCACCCCGCCTTGACTCCAAGTCAATCCTTTGTATGAGTTCCCTTTCCTCTCCACCCTTTCCTCAGTATGAGGTGTCTGGCTCAACTCAGCATTTACAGGATGTCAGAACTGGAAAGGAAATCGGCAGCCGTCTGATCTATGTGGTACCTGCATAAGCATCCCTTCTACCTCAGCCCCAAAGAGGCCATGTCTAGCCTTGGCTTGAAGACCTCTCATGGGGCTGGTGGGGTGGAGAAGTGAAGCCTCCTACCTGGTAAAGGAGTGCATTCCACTTTGAGGTTACTCAAAGTGGTAGGAAGTTTTTCCTGCTACAAAGTCTAAACTGACTTCATTACACCTTCCACCCACTGTTCCTAGCTCCACTATCTGGGGCCAAGTTGAACAAATCAACCCTCTCTTCCACAGGACAGACCTTCAAATAGTGGAAGGCAGCTAAGACGCTTAAGTCATCCCTTTCCCAGGATAAACACTCCCAGTTTCTTTAACCAATCTTCATATGGCAAAGACTCAAGGCCTTCCACCATCCTAGGTGTCTTTCCCTGGGCCTTGGCTAACTTGTTATGTTGAAAGCACTTTGGAAACCAGGAATACAAGTGGCTAAGGAGATGTGACAGTGCTGGCTGACTGTACAGACCAGGACCCAACTTTGGTTTCTATTCTGGCCCGAGTGCCCCTTCTTCATAGATTTCCCCATCAGCTATTGCCGCTTGGTGTCAGACTTGAGGGATCTGTTTTCAAGTGCACTGTCATCCTGTCTCAATGGAGGCTGGAGATGAGGTGGCATGGGGAAGTAAGAGATGGGGGGACACCATATACCATGGGAATCCTCTCGGAGCAGAGCGTTTGCCTCCTATCCAGAGACTGATAAGTCAACTGTCTTGTCAGTGAGGAATGGTAAGTCACCACTTCACCCCCATTGTTGAGTCGTTCCCCATACATCAGATGTCACCAGAACCAAAATGAATTCTGCAGCCAAGCACCATGCTTCTGCACAGCTGAGCAAACACTGACCTTTGCACTGGAGAAATTCCTAAAGGAGGACAATCCGGGAGCTAAGGAAGAAACACATGCATTCCCTGTACTCATGTACCAGGGGACATTGCAACTCCTCATCCACTAACAAAGCATGGTCAGTGGCAAGGAAGAGGCCATTCCCTGACCAATGATTATTATCTGTTGGGATTTAGCACATGTCCAAAACACTTCTATTACAAGAAAGGAAGCAGTGCCACCTTCCACCACTTTCTCAAGGAAGCAAACAACCAGAATTATCCCACTTCTTACCTCCCAAATACCAAACAAGTGATGATAACTGACATTTTTATGAGGCTTACGAATTTCTAAAGTACTGTGAGTCCTTTTAGTATCACAACTCAGTGAGGCAGCATTGTTACACCCATTTTACAGACGAGGAAACAAACTCAGGGATCCTCAGGGAGGTTAATGACCTCTAAGGTTCTTCTGGTTCAAAATCTTATAGCCCTATCCATTAGAGGTTAGCTGTGAACCCACCCTTCCTGAGTCCAAGAACAGCACATTGTTTGCTATGCCTCACCAACACAGAGCAATATATCATCCAGCATAAAATCATAAAACAGCAAGTTATTGACCATCTACATATTCTATTACCAGAACCCATTTTCTTCTTTTGTAAAATGTAGTGGTTAAATTAGCTCATCTCTGATGTCCCTCTTCAAGCTCTAAACCCTATCTGGCATAGTGAATAGGACACTGAACTTAAAGAGACAAAGACCTTGGTTCAAATCCTGCCTCAGGTCCATAAGAACTATGTGACCCTGTATGAGTCATTTAACTACTTCATGCATCAGTTTCTTTATCTGTAAAATGAGAGGGGTATTGGATTCTATGCTCTTTTATATCCCTCCCAACTCTATATCTATGATCCTACCTGCAACTGTAAACTGTAGTAGGCATTGGGGAGGAAGGGAGACACAAGAGAAAAAACAAAAATAAAGCCAACCTAGAAAGAAAAATTGGGGGCTGATCTTTATGACATGAAGTATAACAGCTATCCTGGGAAAATAAAGACTGACAGGAACTGAAGCCATCAAAGACAGCTTCATAGAAGAGGCAAGCTTTAAGCTGGATCTGGAAAGATAAGGAAGGCTTGGGCAGAGGAAATGGAGAAGACACCCAGGTTTGGGGCATCAGCATAACTGAGGACAAAGAGGTAGGAAGGGGTATGAAGAGGCAAATCACCCATCCATTCAGTCAGTCAGCCAATAAGCATTTATTAAGTGCCAACCATGTGCCAGGCACTGTGCTGAGAACTGTGGATACAAAAAGAGGCAAAGGGCAATCCCTGCCCTCAAAAAGCTTACAATCTAATGAGAGAGACAAACAAATACATACAAACAAGCTATATACAGGATAAAAGGGACTAAAGTTAAAAGAGATTGGGAAAGGCTTCCTGTAGCAGATGGAAGTTTAGCTGGGACGTGAAGGAAGCCAGGAGGCTGAGATACAGAGAGAGAGTATATCAGTCATGGGGGATAGTCAGAGAAAATGCCCAGAGCGGAGAAATCCTTGTTCAAGAAAAAAAACAAAAGGTCCAAAGAAAATTGAATGAACTGCCTTTTGTCAATGAGTTCCTTGATGGCCTACTCAGATCACATCAAGAGTACTCCATTCTGTCTTGGTTGCTTCAATTAAGAAACGGCACTTGGAGCAGCTAGGTGGCACAGTGGATAGAGCACAGCCCTGGATTCAGGAGATCCTGAGTTCAAATCTGGCCTCAGACACTTGACATTTACTAGCTGTGCGACCCTGGGCAAGTCACTTAACCCCAATTGCCTCACACACACAAAAAGAAAGAAAGAAAAGAAAAAAAAAGAAAAGGCACCAGGGATGGTCCCTTGATATACCATACAAGAATCACTTAAAAGGAATAGAGATGGTCAGCTCAGAGAAGAGACTCAGGTGAAACATGATAGCTACCTTCATAATTTTAGAGGCTAATATCTGGGGAAAAAAGATTAGAATTACTTTTATCCTTCCCCTAATGAACCAATGCAATCAACGGAACGTTGGGGGGAAGGGGGACAGATTTCACCCCACGTAAGGAAGCTTCCTAATAATTGTAATGGTCTAAAATGGAATAAGCAGCTTCAGAAGGTAGAGTTCCCCACCACTGAGCATCTTCAAGCCAAGACTGATCAGAGTACCTCAGAGATATTGTCGAAGGGATTCATACTTTAGGCTGGGTGGGTTAGGACCAGACTACAGTGACTACCAAGAAGAATATGGACTCAAGACACCTTCAAAAACCTCCACTTTATGGGAATTCTTCATCTATTCGGTATCTAGCTCATATGACATAATCCAAATTGTTGTTTCCAAACTAGTAAAATATAAGGATGTTTGCTTGCCTTTATTCCTCTTCTCCCTCCACCATCTTTTCCATAAAGAGATTCTATGGTGCGAATGAACCACTTCCCAAGAGTTTTCTTCCTAGTATAACTGCTGTTATATCAAAAGAATCCCAGAGGAATCGAGCATCACTGGTACTTAACGACCCATTAGACAGCCACCTTGAAGCAAACCAGAAGGTGGTTAATGCCCTAACAAACGGATTCCCAACCAAGGCACCAGAGGATGGCAAAAGGATTATAGCTTCTATAAACCAATAGTCATGGTTTGTAACACTAATATTTCATTAAGTGAATGGGAAATAAGGCATACCCGATACCTGGCCAATTATAAACCAGCAAACTGAATCTCAGGAGCCATGATGGAATTCTTCCAGTGTTCTCATATCTGGGCCTAAGGCTTCTCACCACACAACTGCTGCTGCCCTGGTAAAGTGCCCTGATTTGTCACTCATGCACATAGAAAATAATCAACTCCCCAGCCAAGATGCAAGGTCCAAACTGTACTGCTAAGTGCTGCGGCAGAGACCCAGAGCCAGTGAAACCAGTCTCAAGGCTGGTTGGCTTCAAATAGACACACTTCTCTTTGTCTTAAGAATGCAGGTAAATTTGCCGAAGCTGTAATAAAGAAAATGGGCCATTAACTGGCATGCAACAACCTCACCTCTAATAACTTGGGTTCCCTGGAGAAAGTGGTTCCTCCCTGGATTTTATATTTTTATGCACAAGCCATAAAAAAGCCCTCATGCACTTGGCCACAGACTCTATTATTTGGCTTCTTTTGAGTTAAGCACAAAATCAAAGAATAACAGACAAAGGGTTAGAAAAAACCTTAGCCATCATCAGTTGGGGTGGGGGGATAGAGAAGGGTAGGATGTCAACCTTTGGGGGGTCATGGACCCCTTTGGTAGT
Source organism: Dromiciops gliroides (assembly GCF_019393635.1). NCBI lineage: Eukaryota > Metazoa > Chordata > Mammalia > Microbiotheria > Microbiotheriidae > Dromiciops > Dromiciops gliroides. The sequence goes on along the minus strand of NC_057862.1, from coordinate 55,639,892 downwards.
CAGTCTGGTAAAGCCTATGGACTTTCTCAAAATAATGTTTCTAAATGCTTAAGATAAAATATATGGGACTACAAAGAAAACCAATTATCTGGAAGTGCAGTTATCAAGATATTTTTAAAACAGTTCATAGACTGTCAGGTTAGGAAGCCCTGATCTAGTCCAACCCCAAATGTGAACTCCAAATCCAGTGCTCTTTCCCCCTACGCCATATTGTTTCTTTTAAAGAAAGACAGCAAGCTCAAGTGCCGAAACTGAGTGCCTCCCAATGACAGACACTCACGCATTCATTGCACAAACACTAAGTACCTACTGTGAACAACGAACCATTCTAGAGGTTGGGGAGATGCAAGGCTAAGTAGGACAGTCCCTGCCCTTAGAGAGTCTACACTGGACTCCAAGCAAAAAGACATATACTAAAAAAATTTTGTTTAAATTAAAAATTTTTTAAAGACATATACTGAGATGAATATAATAAAATTATTTATGTTAACTGTATAAAAGAATTGGGGGGCGGGGCAGCTAGATGTCACAGTGGATAAAGCACCAACCCTGGATTCAGGAGAACCTGAGTTCAAATCCAGCCTCAGACACTTGACACAACTAGCTGTGTGACCCTCGGCATGTCACTTAACCCTCATTGCCCTACCAAAAAAAAAAAAAAGCAATCTCAAGGGATAAGGAGGTATGGAGTTGAGACCTGTACCCTACAGAGGGATTGCCCACCACAATGAGATCACAGAACCTTCTAAATAAATGCAGAAGAGTAAAACAGGTTCCCCAAAAGAGACTACTTCCAGGTGGATCAAAAACAAAAGATCATTTCTAGAACCATCAAGTTCAGAAGGCCAATTTTGTTTGTTGTTCAGTTGTTTTTCAGTTGTGATCAACTCTTTATGACCCAATTGGGGTTTTTTGGCAAACATATTGGAGTGGTCTGCTATTTCCTTCTCCGGCTTGTTTTACAGATAAAGAAACTGAGGCAAATGAGGTTAAATGACTTGCTCAGGGTCACAAAGCTAGTAAGTGTCTGAGGCCAGATTTGAACCCAAGAAGATGAGTCTTCCTGATTCTAAGCCCAAGACTCTATCTACTGTGCCACCTAGCTGCCCTTAGAAGGTCAAGCTCTGACTGAAAAGGGGATCTCAAGATGTACCTTCTTAATTGTGTTGGAGTCGGGCTAAGATGTAAGTCAGTTAGCAGCTAGGTGGTTCAGGGATGGAATCCTCAAGCTAGAATCATGAAAACCTGAGCTCAAATGTCACCTCAGACACTTGCTAAATGTGTGACCCTGGGCAAGTCATTTTAATCTCTTGTGCGCTTCAGTTTCCTCATCTATAAAATGGAGATAGTAATAGAACCTACCTGCCAGGGCTATTGTGAGGATCAAATGGAATAATATTTGCAAAGTGCTTTGCAAATAAATGCCAGTTATTGTTATCATTAGCTATTATTATTATTCCCTGAGCATACAAAATCTGGAGAGGCAAAAGAAAGCCCACATCTAAGAAACTCACTATGAACAATCCTCCAAATCCACGAACAGATAACAGAACTGAGGCCATCTGCAAATGAACAGACTTCAAAGGTTCATGTCCCTCTTCCTCTCTGGGCAGAAACGGGAACAGAATCCAGAGTTTTCATGGATTTACTACATTTTTAAGACTGTTAAATGAGTTAGGGAGCAATGAGGGAGGCATTCTCCATGGAAAATAAAAATATGGACAATGGTACCTATGGAACAAGTTGCTATCCACCCCCCTTGTCTGGAGAATGCCAATTATAAATGCTAGTTGGAAATGATGAACTCTGTAGGTTTATTCTGTGTATTCCTTCAGATTGCCCTATCAGGCTTAAACTCAACACTGACTCCTGCTGGGTATTCAAGGGAGAAAAGAGAGACGCAAGAAGAAGAATCTCAAGTACAACAGAGCACCTGGAGTGAGGAGCCATTGGCACAGAGCCCAGCATTCCCTGTTGGTCAGGGTTCGTGGTTTCCAAGAGAAACAGTATCTAATTCCTACTCAGGGTAGATCTGCAGGTGACACATGAGAGTCAAGAGTTATCCAGCCAAGTGTGAAAGTTACAGGCATCCCTGCCACAACCTGTAGTATTGAGGAGAACAAAGGCACAAAGAGAAGTTGGATTAAATCTAACAAAAGCTTGGGGAGCAAATGCTGATGGGAATAATTCATCTTCTTTGCCCTCATCTTTCCACAAGTCCTAAGAGAAACGCTGGCCTTAGGAACTTTCGTGTTTCCAAACCGAAAGATCATGGGATTTAGAGGAAGGAGGGACTTTGGAGAACACATAGACCAATCTTCTCATTTGAGGAGGAGGAGGAGGAGGAGAAGGAGGAAGGGAAGTGGTGGTGGTAACAATAACAATAATAGTGATAATAATAATTTGTTGTCGGTCATTTCTTTTTCAGTCATGTCTGACTCCTTCTGACCCCTTTTGGAGTTTTCTTGGCAAAAATACTGGAGTGGTTTGTCATTTCCTTCAGCTCATTTTACAGATGAGGGAATTGAGATAAACAGTGACCTACCCAGGGTCACACATCTAGTAAAGTGTCTGAGACCAGATTTAAAATCAGGGAGATGAATCTTCCTTATTCCAGGCCAAGCACTCTATCCACTATGCCACCTAGTTGCCATTATCATTATCATCACTGCCACCACCACCACTACCACAACCATCACCACCATCACTAATATTTATGTAGCATTTTAAGGTTTAAAAGGGATTTACATATGTTAACTCATTTAACTCTCACAACAATCCTGGGAGGCACGTGCTATCCTTATCATCCCCATTTTATAAATGAGGAAACTGAGGCTGATTTCTCAGGGCCACAGAGCCAGTAAGGACCTGAGTCTAATGAACCCAATTCTTCTGATCTCCAAAAATCCTGTTCTCTATCCAGCACTGTGCCACCTAGCTGCCATTTTACAGATAAGGAAACTGATGAATTGTAGGAAGGAGCAGCACCAATACTTGAAATCAAGTCCTCTGACTCCAAAACTAATCAATGATCATCGTTCTTCCTGACAGAGACAATGGGATGGCCCAGAGTCAGGAAGAGCTCCGTTTGAACTTCACCCCACTATCAGCTGTATTATCAGATCATGGGCAAGCAAGTCACTTCACCTCCCTAAACCTCAGTTTACTCATCTGTAAAATGTGGACAATCCAATCAATGGTTGTGAAAATCAAATGAAATAACACATGGAAAGCACTTTGTAAGCTCTAAAGCACTCTATAAATGTCACTTATTGTTAGAATTGCACAGTAAAAAACCATGAGCCAGAAGAATCTCCATTTATCTAATGCCTCAAGGAAGCACTTTTGCTCAAAGCAACCTTGAAAAGAGGGGATTGGATAGGATTATTATACCCATTCCATAGGAAGGGAAACTGAGGCTTGGGGGGATTAAATGACTTGCCCAAAACCTCACGACTAGTGAGGGTAAGAGCTGAAATTGTCAAGCCCAGGGCTCTTTCTACCCCTTGTCACATAGCCTCTCAGACCCGAGACATAATCTAGGTAAACCTCTACTCCCTTTTCATGATTGAGGAAACTGAGGCCCAAGTCACAGAGCTGGTTAGTAACAGAGGCAAGATTAGAGCTCTGATCTCTCATGTTCTTTCCACTGTACCATGGTAACTAAGGTCAAAGATTTTCACTCCCAGTATGGCAAAGGAACATGATTGTTACCCTTGTGGAGAAATATGCAGTATGTGTTGGTAAAGACTGAACAATCAGCTCTCAGAGGAAAAAAATGCACACACTGTCACGCTTTTAAATTTAATCTGCATCATTAATATTTTCTCCACTTTCTTAAGTTTAGACAATCAGCAATACAATAAATCAAGGACGGATTTGTAGCATTTGCCAAGTTACCAAGGTGTAAATGCTCATACTAAAAATTTAACAATCAGCTCTCCTTAGCCAGTGAGAGCTGGTTCTGCCATACCCCCAGATGGCTCTGTGGATTCTGGTTACAAGTAGACTGAGAAGAAAGAAACTGCCAAAAAAAACCCAACAACAACCTAATTTAAAAAATTTTTTAAAAAGAAATTACCGGGCAGCTAGATGGCACAGTGGTTAAAGCGCTGGCCCTGGATTCAGGAGTACCTGAGTTCAAATCCAGCCTCAGACACTTAACACTTACTAGCTGTGTGACCCTGGGCAAGTCACTTAACCCCCATTGCCCCGCAAAAAAAAAAAAAAAAGAAAAAGAAATTACCAATTCCTCTTCACTCAGACCAGGAAGTCTAAAACCAGGAGGTCTTCACCTATAAAATGGCACCTGGTTCCATGAATAAGTAGGAAGCTCACGGATGTTCAGTTCTTGAAACTGAAAAAAATGTTACAGTTTCCTATCCTCTGGCCCCACCAATGCCTCCTCTTCCTCCTCCTCCTCCTCCTCCCTCCCTTTTCTAACTAGTACATCTTCCCTCCCAACCCCACCCCACCCTCTTCTTGCCCATGATCTGTGAAATTGGGTTTAGACTTGAGACAAGCAGCCTTCAAAGAGGGCCCAAGGGTTCCCAGAAAGTGCTGCTGCATTGGATGTGTCCCAGATACCAGGTCCTGAAACCCAGCAGAGCCTCTTGGGCGGCCCCCAAATCCTTCCCTCTGCCCACTTTCTCCCTCTCTCAGATTCTTCCTCTCTTCCTTTTGGAGCAGCTTCCTGGCCCTGTGCTAATTCCTCTCCTTCCCTGGTGTGTGTATACCCTTTAGATATTTGCAGGCTATTATCATGTACCCACTTAGTCAAGCAGCACACATTAAATTCTTTTAATCTTTCCTCATAAATCAATCCCTTAATCCCTCCAAGCCCTTTAATCGGGCTTGCTGCTCTTCTCTGAACTCCCTCCAGTTTTCCCCGGCATCTCTCTGATAATGATGTGACATGGGCCTGAATGCAAGGCTCCAGCTGCCGACCTGCCAAACTTTCCATTCATTCCTCTGACTCCGGAAGGCGGGGCCCCTGCCTTGAGTCGCCAGCGCCCATTTGTGCAACCATATTATTATCAAGTGGGTCCCAAGGCAAAGCAGGCATGGATTCTTCACAAGCACATATGTGTAACACGTAGGGCTTAAAAGGGGGAGGGGGTGGAAAGGGAGGAGTCAGAAAAAACTTTGTTCATCATTTTAATTTGCTCACTAGTTGTGCCCAAATACTCCCAAATTATGGAGATTTTGGCTCTGATCGGGGGGATTGAGGAGGACCCAGCTGCCACAGAACCCAGTACTCCCAAAAGGCCTATAGACCGACTTCATCTCCCTTTAAAAATCGCTCTGAGATGACCTTCAATATATACCATATATACCTGGTGTATATGGTTGTTTCAAAGTTGTCTTCTCCCTCAGACTGTAAGTTCTCTGAGGGCAGGAACCATATCTTTGCCTTTCTTTTATATCACCCAGTGTCAAGTAAAGTATCCAGCATATAGTAAGTGCTTAATAAATGCTTTTTAACTGACAGACTTGAGACCCCGTGCCAATTTCAAGGGTCATTTTTCTCCTCAATGTGAAAACACAGGGCCCTGTGTTTTGCCTTTTGCCTTGCAATTTGCCTTTCAGTCTTCAGGGTTCTGTTCTGATTCCCAAGTGCTAGGCAGCTGGGTGGCTCATCGGATAGAATGTTGGACCTAGAGTTGGGATGATCTGAGTTCAAAATCTGACCTCGGACACTTAATCATAATGTGATGCTACCCAAGTCACTTTGCCTTTGCCTCAGTTTCCTTATCTGTAAAATGGGCATAATGATAGCAGCCACATCCCAGGGTTGTTGCAAGGATAAAATGAGATATTTCTAAAGTGCTTCACAAACCTTAAAGTCCCAAACATGATGTCCCAAAAGTCTTAGTGTAGTTAACTACTACCATCATCACCACCACCATTATTGTTGTTGTTGTTGTTATTTATTATTAGTATTTCCTAGACATTCCCTTTGCTACCTCATTCTTTTACCTCCTTACCACATTTTGTGAATTCTGCACCCTCTCCTACACCCCCTGTCCTCCTATCAGAGCCAACAACTGCTTGAACTCCCCAAATTGCCACTGTGCATCCCAAGGAAATTGGAGGATGTTATGTGTATTTTTCAGCTTTCAGAAGATTTTTCCTTGTCTCTGTCACAAGCCATTTTGGGTGATTAGGAAAGGGACATTTAGTGGAGGCAATGTAGAGTGAATATAAACTCTGCTGGTAGGACGCAAGGTCCTTGAAGACAGAATGGTTTGTTGCTTTATTTGGATCTCAGGTACCTAGCACGGTGCCTGATACATAAGAGGCATTTAATATGATGTTCAAATTCAAGTGCTCAGTTTGGGAAAAGGTTTTCTTGTACCTGTCCTCTTGTATCACCAACTCCAACTGTGATTCTACAAGTTAGTTTTATTTTTATTTAAAGTAAATCACAGATTCAGAAAAACCTGCAAAGATTTAAGTGGACCGATGCCGAGTGAAGTGAGCAGAACCAGGAGAACATTGTACAAAGTAACAACAACACTGTGTGATGACCAGCTGTGATAGGCTTAGCTCTTCTAAGCAATACAATGATCCAAAACAATTCCAAAGGACTCATGATGGAAAATGCTTTCCACATCCAGAAAAAAAGAACTATGGAATCTGAATGTAGATTGAACCATACTACTTCTATTTTTGATTTTTTTTCTTTTTTGAGGTCTTTCTCCTTTTGTTCTGATTCTTCTTTCACAACATGACTAATGCAGAAATATATTTAATGTGATTATACATATATAACTTATATCAGATTGCTTTCTGTCTTGGGAAGGGGGGAGAAAAATTTGGACCTCAAAATGTTATAAAAACAAGTGTTGAAAACTATCTTTACATATAACTGGAAAAAATAAAATACGATTAGGATTGAAAAAAGTAAAATTAAAATTAAATAAATCACAGAATAACAGAATTTGGGAGGTGAAAGGGACCTTGGCAACCAACCAATCCAAGACATACACCAAAGGCATCTCCACTATCACATAAATGACAAGTAGTCACAGAGCCCTCTGTTGGGAAATTTCCAAGGCAGAAGAACCTACCACCTCTGCAGACCTCCATCCCAATTTTATACAGCTTTAATTCACAGGATCAGAATTTTCAATCTAAAAGGACTTCGGGTCAATCTAGTCCAACCCTCTCCTTCTACAGATGAGGAACTTGAGATTCTTCAAGGCTAAGTGACTTGACCATGGTCACATAGTGTTAGATACCATGCTTCCTTGTTAGGAAGTTTTTCCTGACATCAGGCTTAAATTGGCCTCTTTGTGACTTCTACCCATACTTGGCAGTAGTGGAATAGATACATTCTGATGCCTGAAATAGAAAAGAACATTAAAAAAATTTTCTGGTCAGAACCAATCAGCATGTTGTTGTTCTTGTTCAGTTATTTTTCAGTTGTGTCTGACTCCTGGTGATCCCATTTGGGATTTTCTTGGCAGAGATACTGGCATGATTTGCCATTTCCTTCATTTTACAGATGAGGAAACTGAGGCAATTGAGGTTAAGTGACTTGCCCAGGGTCACACAGTTGGTAAGTGTCTAAGGACAGATTTGAACTCGGGTCTTCTTGACTCCAGGCCCAATGCTCTGTCCACTTCACCACCTAGCAGTCCACCAGCATTTTTAAGGATCTACAGTGGGTGAAACAACACTAAAGGTTTCTAGGAGAGGGAAAGACTCTTCCCTCCTCCAAAAAAGAAGAATAAGATGTGTTTGTTGTCCTTATGGAGCTTACAATCAAGCATTCAGTTAAGCAGTCAATCCTTAAGCATCTATTAAATATTTACTGTGGGCCAGAAGTACTAAGGATAAAAAGAAAGGCAAAGCTGTCTTTGGGACTCCCTTTCTAATGGGGCACACAACATTAAAAAAAAACAACTAGGTATGTCCAATGTATGTACAGAGCAGAGGAAGGTAATCTCACAGGGGAAGGCACCAGCAGCCAGGGGAAGCCTGGGACAGGCCTCCTGTAAAAGGTAAAATCCAGCTGAGTCTTGAAGGAAGCCAGGGAAAGGAAGGGTCAGAGGTGAGGAGAGAGTGTACTCCAGACATGGCCGACAGCCAGTGCAAAGGCAGGAAGCTGAGTGATGAAGGGTCATGTGCAAGAAAAATCAAGGATGTCCAAATAGCTGGATATTCAGGTATGTGGAGGGGAGTAAGATATAAGAAGACTTACAGGAAGGCTGGAAGGGGTCAGGTTATGAAGAGCCCTAAACAACAAACCAAGGACTTGATTTCTGATCCTGAAGTTAAGAGGGAGCCACTGGGGTTTACTGGATAAGGGAGTGACATAGTCATGCCTGCTTTAGGAAAATTACTTTGGAAGCTGATGGAGGGTGAATTGGAATGGGAAGAGAATAATGAGAAGTCCATTGTGATATTCCAGGTGGGAGGCCTATACTAGCATGATGGCCATGTGAGTGAAGAGACAGGGACTTGGCCAAAATGTCATGGATGTAGAAACAACATTTAGCAATGAGTTGGACATTTGAAGTGAGTGAGAGTGAGTTCTTAAGGATGATGCCAAGGTTGCAAGTCTAAGTGACTTCGAGGATAGTGGTACTGATGGAAATAACTGGGATTGTGGGAAGAGGGAAGGGTTGGAGATGGTAGGTAGATATTAAGTTCTGTTTTGGTTGTAATTAGTTTGATATGCCTATGGGACATACAATTTGAGATGTCCAAAAGGCAGTTGCTGATACAGGACCTGAGCCCAGGAAAGGGACTAAGCTGGATATAATGACCTGAGAATCATTTGCATGGAGATGGTCATTGATTGAATCCATGGGAGATGAGATCACCAAGTAAGATGGGAAAAGAGAAAAGGTCTCAAGACAGTCTTGAAGGATACCCATGGTACGTAGCCATGAGATGGATGAAAATCCAGCAAAGGAGACTGAGAAGGAGCAGTCAGTCAGGTAAAAGGACAACCAGGAGAGAACAATGTCAAGAAAACCTAGAGAGGTAACAGTATACAGAAAGAAAGAATGGTCAACAAAGTTAAATGATGCAGAGAGGTCAAGAAGGATGAGAGATGGGGGGGGGGAGTCATGGGATTTGGGCAATTAAGAGATTAGTGGTAACATTGAAGGATGGTTCAGTTGAATGATGAGATCAAAAGTCAGACTACAGAAAGTGAAGACAAGACACCCAGTGGGGGAAAAAATAACAACCCACAATAACTGATGATTTAAGGCTAGGTAAGTGTCAAAAGATTGAAAAGAATGATGAAGAATACAGAAAATGGAGAGCAGGATTGTTTCAGAGGTCACACACTCCCTACCTCCAGGCACCTTCATCATACAGATACCTTAGCAGCTGCTTAGAATGGGACAATTGGGTTTATAAAAGAAAATGAGAAGCTTTACCTGAATCTGTTCACAACGGAGGCTGAGCCGAGTTCAACGTCATGGGCGTTTACTCTGACTTTTACTTCAGCATTTGAAAAATAGGTTGCTTCACAGGACAGTGTCTCTAGAAGACACTGGCCTTGACTTCTGGATTACTAAGACTTTGGAGGGACAGAAAACACTAGTTGAATTGCTAACAGAACATTCACCTTGTCACATTCTTGATGGAAACTGCCCATTGAAACACATGCTTGCTTCCTCCTGGAAAGGAAATGATGGTGGGGCCAACAAAGAAGGAAGACAGATATAATAGTCATTCAGAAGCATGTGGTTGTGGTGGGGCATGGGCCCAAGGTAAATCATTTTGTGCTCCCACTTACCGCTTTTATTTGAACAAAATCACATAAAAATAATATCAGTCACAGCCTCACAAAGAAAAAGGAATCAGAGAAAGGCAGTTTTGAGTCTGTGAGAAATCAGGGAGAGGCTGTCCTAACCCTTTGTCTAGGTGCTAAAGCCGGTATAATTGAAGGTATACTATGGCCTGGGGTGGGGGAGAAGATGGGGGATCTGATTGCTAACTTTGTAGCTCTAACAAAACCACTTCCATTGCCCCACTAGATGCCTTTCTGAGTCACTGCGCAGTCACCTACTATACATCCTTCCCAAAACAAAGACTCCCCCTGGGGAAGGTCCTGGTCATCAGCCTAGAAACAGATGACTCCAGCAGGGGCAGTTGTGGGACACAGCATAAAATTTTAAAAAGAGAGACATAGAGACAGAGAGAGACAGAGAGAGAGAGAGAGAGAGAGAGAGAGAGAGAGAGAGAGAGAGAGAGAGAGAGAGAGAGAGAGAGATATTTGGAAAAGGCAGTGAAAATAATCTCCTCAATCAGCCATGTTAGAGGCCTGATGGTGATAAGGTAGCGGTTAACACCTGCTCACCTGCTGATTCCACTGCCCCTTGCATCAGTGGAGTGGAGGAGAGCTACATACTGATAATTAGTGATGCCACAGGTAACCTTTATCCAAGAGCAAAGCAGTGGGGAGAGAGATTTGTGGGGAAATAAGTCCAAGAAGGAACCCAGGTATTTGGAGAGACAGCAGTTGTTTAATGAGGTGGTAATGATGAAAACAAGGATGGCAAAGGAGATGAAGGATCTTTCCCCCTGCCGGAAACAGAGACACTATTCATTCTCTCTCAAAGTCTTCCTCTTTTGTTACGACAGCAGGACACAGAAAGCTACCTTGAATTATTTGCCAAGATTGAGCGAAGGCAGGCGGTGAGTTGTCCCTGTAACCTATCCCAGGCTTTTATGCCCCAGGGTCATTGCTACACACTGTTCCCTAAGCCCAGACTGTCCTTCTTCCTCTTCTTAATGTGCTTAATGTCCAGCCATCCTTTAAAACTCAGCTCAGGAGGCAGCTAGGTGGCTCAGTGGATTAAGCACTGGCCCTGGATTCAGGAGGACCTGAGTTCAAATCTGGCCTCAAACACTTGACACTTACTAGCTGTGTGACCCTGGGCAAAGTCACTTAACCCTCATAGCCTCACCAAAAAAAAAACAACACTCAGCTCAGATGTCACCTCCCCCAGGGAGCCTTCTCATGTTCATCAGGACACAGACACACGCACACACCCTTCATACAATACTTTGTCTTATTCTCTTCGATATTCATATCAAGTAGCATTGTTTATCAGAGCAGGAAACTGTCTTACTTAAATTCGACATCTTCCAACCCTTGCCAATCATAGGGTTGTTTTTCTTAACTTTTTTTTTTTGGGGGGGGGGTGAGGCAATTGAGGTTAAGTGACTTGCCCAGGGTCACACACAGCTAGTAAGTGTCAAGTGTCTGAGGCTGGATTTGAACTCAGGTTCTCCTGAATCCAGGGCCAGTGCTCTATCCACTGAGTCATCTACCTGCCCCGATCATAGGGTTTTAAAAACATTTTCAACCTAACTCTATATTTGTTCCCCTGACCAATACCCAACAGCTACCCTTTAGCATAGTGCCCAAGCACTTCCTTTAATGGAAGTTAAAGATTTCATGATTTCCGGGGGCAGCTAGATGGTGCAGTGGTAAAGCACCGGCCCTGGATTCAGGAGTACCTGAGTTCAAATCCAGCCTCGGACACTTGACACTTACTAGCTGTGTGACCCTGGGCAAGTCACTTAACCCTCATTGCCCTGCAAAAAAAAAAAAAAAAAAAAAAAAAAGATTTCATGATTTCCACTGCCTCCCAGTCACATGACTCACTCACTGGGTTGGACTGGACAATCTCTAAGGTCCCTCCTGGCTCCAAATCCTATGATCCTCTATTTTTCAGTACTCACAGAGCCATTACTAGGTTTTCTACTTTGGGCCATGTTTTTTTTTTCCATCATAACTCTGTCCATGAGAAGATTATGCCACACTTTAGGAGCAGCCTAAGGTCTGGAACAATCCAGTCCATTATTTTGTTACGGAAGCAAATCATGGAATCAAGCTACTATAACCTTTATTGATACCCCTCCTCTGCCCCTTCCCATCCCTCCAAGTTCTCAGCTTTATTGTGATTCCATGAAAACCCCACCACATAAGGCTGTTACCCACCCCACCTCTGAACAACTCACTCTCAGTCCTTGACTCTTTCTCCAAAGCAAGCATGCAGAGATGGAAACACCAAGGTCTCTGAGGCTGAAGTTGTCTACTCATTTCCTAACAGTTGCATCCCCAATCTCCAAGAAATATGGAGCAGGTTAGGAAAATAGTCTTCCAAAATGGCAGACTCTCCAAGTGTCAAAGGTCTACACTGGCCATCCAGCCCAACCTACACCAGACCAAGAATCTTCTCTACAAAACACCTGAGTGGTCAGCCAGTCTTTGCCTGAAGCTCTCCAGGGAGGGAGGCTGCAGGAAGCCCATTTTATTATTAGATAGTTTTAACCATTAGGAAGTTCTTCCTTATATCAAGCCTAAATTTGCTTTGCTATAACTTCCACCCATTGTTTAGTTCTGTTCTCTGGGGTCAAGCAGAGTAAATCCAATCTCTCTCTTCCCCCTACTTCTCACCTCATAGCCATTCTAGATCCCTGAAGGTCATGCCATAGAATTGTAGTAGAGAGTTTCAGGACATTATCCATTATTAATGCTAAATTCACAGAAGTCAACGCTGACATCTGTAACGATTCATTAAAAAAAAAGGCAACCCCTTTGTTAGTTGTGCTTGTAGGAAAGCTTTTGAAAAAATAAATCCAATAGGGTGCAAAAATAAAATAAAAATTCAGATTTTCTTTGTAACAGAGACCATGAACAATGGTGTTCTTTTTACAGCGGCGGAAAGCCTCAAGACATCCGTTAGATTCCTTCAATGAGCTTTGTTCAATAAATGCTAAGCCTTGAAGCTTTTAAATGTATTAAAGTGATTATGATATCATCACTCCAAAGGCACTTCAATAGAACATTAAGACAGAAACAATTTTCTTCCACACAAACTGCATAACAGTAACAAAAAGTTGATTAAATGCACATTGTATCAAAAATATTTGC